>NW_027517650.1:0-41077 GCF_048772815.1 Callospermophilus lateralis
AAGATTGGGTGAAAAAATTTTGCTGGTATTTAGGAAACTCGTTATTTCTGGAAGCTTGGCAACCATTTTCAATGAAAGTTCTTCTCCACAGTCTGAGCCTAGGGCTACTAGAAGAGGAAAGAAACCATAGAGACAAAACTGAGAACTACTTTATTTTGTCAAGTTTCAATAAGCTACTACAAACCATGTTGGATTTAGAGTTCCAAATTTATCTATCTATATGGGAGAGAACAGAGGGAAACCTAAATATAAAAACTGCTACTGTAGACGAACGCTTCAACCTAGAAAAACAAAATTGGTGAGCCAGGTGGTATTTGTGTACTGATCATTACCACCAAGTATCATCAAGATTGGTTGAAAAAATATTTGCTGGTAATTCGGAAACACGTTATTTCTTAGAAGCTTGGCAACCCCTCTCAATAAAAGTGCTTTTTCAAAGTGTGTGCCTAATGCTACTTGAAGAGGAAACACACCATAGAAACAAAACTGAGAACTATTTTTTTTGTCAAGTTTCAAAGAGCTACTACAAACCATGTTGGATTTAGAGTTCCAAATTCATCCATCTATATATGAGAGAAGAGAGGAAAACCTAAATATAAAAACTGCTACTGTAGATGAACGCTTCAACCTAGAAGAGCAAAAATTGGTGAACCAAGTGGGATTTGTGTGCTCATCATTACCACCAAGTATCATCAAGATTGGGTGAAAAAATATTTGCTCGTATTTCGGAAACTCGTTATTTCTTAGAAGCTTGGCAACCCCTATCAATGAAAGTGCTTTTCCACCGTCTGTGCCTAGGGCTACGTGAAGAGGAAAGAAACCAAGAGACAAAACTGAGATCTCCTTTATTATATCAAGTTTCAAAGAGCTACTACAAACCAGGTTGCATTTAGAGTTCCAAATTCATCTATCTATATAGGAGAGAAAAGAGTGAAACATAAAAATAAAAACTGCTACTGTAAACGAACGCTTCAACCTAGAATAACAAAATTTTGTGAACCAAGTGGGATTCGTGTACTTGTCATTACCACCTCGTATCATCAAGACTGGGTCAAAAAATATTTACTGGTACTTTGGAACTCGTAATTTCTTGGAAGCTTGGAAACCCCTTTCAATGAAAGTGCTTTTCCACATCTCTGCTTAGGGCGACTTGAAGAGCAAACAAACCATAGAGATAAAACTGAGAACTACTTTTTTTTTGTCAACTTTCAAAGAGCTAGTACAAACCCGGTTGGATTTAGAGTTCCAAATTCATCTATCTATACAGAAGTGAACATAGTGAAACCTAAAAATAAAAACTGCTACTGTAAACGAACGCTTCAACCTAGAAGAAAAAAATTTTGTTAACCAAGTGGGATTCGTGTACTCGTCATTACCACCACGTATCATCAAGATGGGGTCAAAAAATATTTGCTGGTACTTCGGGAACTCTTAATTTCTTGGAAGCTTGGCAACCCCTTTCAATGAAAGTGCTTTTCCACAGTCTCTGCTTACGGGTACTTGAAGAGGAAACAAACCACAGAGACAAAACTGAGAACTCCTTTATTTTGTCAAGTTTCAAAGAGCTACTACAAACCATGTTGGATTTAGAGTTCCAAGTTCATCTATCTATATAGGAGGGAACAGCGTGAAACCTAAAAATAAAAACTGCTACTGTAAACGAACGCTTCAACCTAGAAGAACAAAATTTGGTGAGACACGTGGGATTTATGTACTTGTCATTACCACCATGTATCATCAAAATTGAGTGAAAAAATATTTGCTGCTGTTTCGGAAACTCGTAATTTCTGGGAAGCTTGCCAACCCCTTTCAAAGAAATTGCTTTTCCACAGTCTGTGCCTAAGTCTACTTCAAGAGGAAACAAACCACAGAGAAAAAACTGAGAACTCCTTTATTTTGTCAAGTTTCAAAGAGCTACTACGAACCATGTTGGATTTAGAGTTCCAAATACATGTATCTGTATAGGAGAGAACAGTGTGAAACTTAAATATAAAAACTGCTACTGTACGAACGCTTCAACCTAGAAGAACAAAATTTGGTGAGCCAAGTGGGATTTGTGTACTGATCATTACCACCAAGTATCATCAAGATTGGGTGAAAAAATATTTGCTGGTATTTCAGAAACTCGTTATTTGTTAGAAGCTTGGCAGCCCCTCTCAATGAAAGTGCTTTTCCACAGTTTGTGCCTAGGGCTACTTGAAGAGGAAACAAACCATAGAGGCAAAACTGAGAACTCCCTTATTTTGTCAAGTTTCAAAGAGCTACTACAAACCATGTTGGATTTAGACTTCCAAATTCATCTATTTGTATAGGAGATAACAGAGTGAAACCTAAATATAAAAACTGCTACTCTAGACGAACGTTTCAACCTAGAAGAACAAAATTTGGTGAGCCAAGTTGGATTTGTGTACTGACCATTACCACCAAGTATCATCAAGATTGGGTGAAAAAATATGTGCTGGTATTTTGGAAACTCGTTATTTCTTAGAAGCTTGGCAACTCCTCTCAATCAAAGTGCTTTTCCACAGTCTCTGTTTAGGGCTACTTGAAGAGGAAACAAACCATAGAGACAAAATTGAGAACTACATTTTTGTCAAGTTTCAAAAGCTACTACAAACCATGTTGGATTTAGAGTTCCAAATTCATCTATCTATATAGGAGAAAACAGAGTGAAACCAAAAATAAAAACTGCAACTGTAAACGAACGCTTCCACCAAGAAGAACAAAATTTGGTGAGCCAAGTGGGATTTGTGTACTTGTAATTACGACCACGTATCATCAAGATTGGGTGAAAAAATATTTGCTGGTATTTCGGAAACTCGTAATTTATTGGAAGATTGTCAACCCCTTTTAATGAATGTGCTTTTCCACAGTCTCTGCTTAGGGCTACTTGAAGAAAAAACAAACCATAGAGACAAAACTGAGAACTACTTTTTTTTGTCAAGTTTCAAAGTAATTCTACAAACCATGTTGGATTAAGAGTTACAAATTCATCTATCTATATAGGAGAGAACAGAGGGAAACCTTAAAATAAAACCTGCTACTGTAAACGAACGCTTCAACCTAGAAGAACAAAATTTGGTGAGCCAAGTGGGATTTTTGTACCGATCATTACCACCACGTATCATCACGATTGGGTGAAAAAATATTTGCTGGTATTTCGGAAACTCGTTACTTCTTTGAAGCTTGGCAACCCCTTTCAATGAAAGTGCTTTTCCACAGTTTCTGCTTAGGGCTACTTGAAGAGGAAACAAACCATAGAGACAAATCTGAGAACTACTTTTTTTTGTCATGTTTCAAAGAGCTACTACAAACCATGTTGGATTTAGAGTTCCAAAGTCATCTATCTATATAGGACAGAACAGAGTGAAATCTAAAAATATAAACTGCTACTGTAAAAGAACGCTTCAACCTAGAAGAACAAAATTTGGTGAGTCAAGTGGGATTTGTGTACCGATCATTACCACCAAGTATCATCAAGTTTGGGTGAAAAAATATTTGCTGGTATTTCGGAAACTCGTTATTTCTTGGAAGCTTGGCAACCCCTTTCAATGAAAGTGCTTTTCCACAGTCTCTGCTTAGGGCTACTTGAATAGGAAACAAACCATAAAGACAAAGCTGAGAACTCCTTTATTTTGTCAAGTTTCAAAGAGCGACTACAAACCAAGTTGGTTTTAGAGTTCCAAATTCATCTATCTATATATGAGAGAACAGAGGGATCCCTAAATATAAAAACGACTACTGTAGACGAACTATTCAACCTAGAAGAATAAAATTTGGTGAGCCAAGTGGGATTTGTGTACCGATCATTACCACCAAGTATCATCAAGATTAGGTGAAAAAATATTTTCTGGTATTTCGGAAACTCGTAATTTCTTGGAAGCTTTTAAACCCCTTTCAATGAAAGTGCTTTTCCACAGTCTCTGCTTAGGGCTACTTGAAGAGGAAACAAATTATAGAGACAAACCTGAGAACTCCTTTATTATGTCAAGTTTCAAAGAGCTACTACAAACCCTGTTGGATTTAGAGTTCCAAATTCATCTATCTACATAGGAGAGAACAGAGTGAAACCTAAAAATAAAAAATGCTACTGTAGACTAACACTTCAACCTAGAAGAACAAAATTTGGTGAGCCAAGTGGGATTTGTGTACTGATCATTACCACAAAGTATCATCAAGATTGGGCGAAAAAATATTTGCTGGTATTTCGGAAACTCGTTATTTCTTAGAAGCTTGGCAAACCCTCTCAATGAAAGTGCTTTCCCACAGTCTGTGCCTAGGGCTACTTGAATAGGAAACAAACCTTAGAGACAAAAGTGAGAAATCCTTTATTTTGTCAAGTTTCAAAGAGCTACTACAAACCATGTTGGATTAAGATTTCCAAATTCATCTATCTATATAGGAGAGAACAGAGGGAAACCTAAATATAAAAACTGCTACTGTAAATGAAAGCTTCAACCTAGAAGAACAAAATTTGGTGAGCCAAGTGGGATTTTTGTACCGATCATTACCACCACGTATCATCAAGATTCGGTGAAAAAATATTTGCTGGTATTTCGGAAACTCGTAATTTCTTGGAAGCTTGGCAACCCCTTTCAATGAAAGTGCTTTCCACAGTTTCTGCTTAGGGCTACTTGAAGAGGAAACAAATATTAGAGACAAAACTTAGAATTCCTTTATTTTCTCAAGTTTCAAAGAGCTACTACAAACCATGTGGGATTTAGAGTTCCAAATTCATCTATCTATATAATAGAGAACAGGGGGAAACCTAAAAATATATACTGCAACTGTAAAAGAATGCTTCAACCTAGAAGAACAAAATTTGGTGTACCAAGTGGGATTTGTGTACTGATCATTACCACCAAGTATCATCAAGACTGGGTGAATAATATTTGCTGGTATTTCGGAAACTCGTTATTTCTTAGAAGATTGGCAACCCCTCTCAATGAAAGTGCTTTTCCACAGTCTGTGCCTAGGGCTACTTGAACAGGAAACAACCATAGAGACAAAAGTGAGAAGTCCTTTATTTTGTCAAGTTTCAAAGAGCTACTACAAACCATGTTGGATATTTAGAGTTCCAAATTCATCTATCTATATAGGAGAGAACAGAGGGAAACCTAAATAAAAAATCGACTACTGTAGACGAACGCTTCAACCTAGAAGAACAAAATTTGGTGACCAAGTGGGATTTGGGTACTGATCATTACCACCAAGTATCATCAAGCCTGGGTGAAAAAATATTTGCTGGTATTTCGGAAACTCGTTATTTCTTAGAAGATTGGCAACCCCTCTCAATGAAAGTGCTTTTCCACAGTCTGTGCCTAGGGCTACTTGAATAGGAAACAACCATAGAGACAAAAGTGAGAAGTCCTTTATTTTGTCAAGTTTCAAAGAGCTACTACAAACCATGTTGGATTTAGAGTTCCAAATTCATCTATCTATATAGGAGAGAACAGAGGGAAACGTAATATAAAAACGACTACTGTAGATGAACGTTTCAAACTAGAAGAACAAAATTTGGTGAGCAAGTGGGATTTGTGTACTGATCATTACCACCAAGTATCATCAAGACTGGGTGAAAAAATATTTGCTGGTATTTCGGAAACTCGTTATTTCTTAGAAGCTTGACAACTCCTCTCAATCAAAGTGCTTTTCCACAGTCTGTGCCTAGGACTACTTGAAGAGGAAACAAACCATAGAGACAAAATTGAGAACTCCTTTATTTTGTCAAGTTTCAAAGAGCTACTACAAACCATGTTGGATTTACAGTTCCAAATTCATCTATCTATATAGGAGAGAACAGAGTGAAACCTAAAAATAAAAACTGCTACTGTAAACAAACGCTTCAACCTAGAACAACAAAATTTGGTGAACCAAGTTGGATTTGTGTACTTGTCATTACCACCACGTGTCATCCAGATTGGGTGATAAAATACTTGTTTGTATTTCGGAAACTCGTAATTTCCAGGGAGCTTTGCAACCCCTATCAATGAAAGTGCTTTTCCACAGTCTCTGCTTAGGGCTACTTGAAGAGGAAACAAACCATAGAGACAAACTGAGAACTACATTTTTGTCAAGTTTCAAAAGCTACTACAAACCATGTTGGATTTAGAGTTCCAAATTCATCTATCTATATAGGAGAAAACAGAGTGAAACCAAAAATAAAAACTGCAACTGTAAACGAACGCTTCCACCAAGAAGAACAAAATTTGGCGAGCCAAGTGGGATTTGTGTACTTGTCATTACGACCACGTATCATCAAGATTGAGTGAAAAAATATTTGCTGGTATTTCGGAAACTCGTAATTTATTGGAAGATTGGCAACCCCACTCAATGAATATGCTTTTCCACAGTCTCTGCTTAGGGCTACTTGAAGAAAAAACAAACCATAGAGAAAAAACTGAGAACTACTTTTTTTGTCAAGTTTCAAAGTAATTCTACAAACCATGTTGGATTAAGAGTTACAAATTCATCTATCTATATAGGAGAGAACAGAGGGAAACCTTAAAATAAAACCTGCTACTGTAAACGAACGCTTCAACCTAGAAGAACAAAATTTGGTGAGCCAATTGGGATTTTTGTACCGATCATTACCACCACGTATCATCAAGATTGGGTGAAAAAATATTTGCTGGTATTTCGGAAACTCGTTACTTCTTGGAAGCTTGGCAACCCCTCTCAATGAAAGTGCTTTTCCACAGTCTGTGCCTAGGGGCTACTTGAATAGGAAACAAACCTTAGAGACAAAAGTGAGGAATCCTTTATTTTGTCAAGTTTCAAAGAGCTACTTCAAACCATGTTGGATTAAGATTTCCAAATTCATCTATCTATATAGGAGAGAACAGAGGGAAACCTAAAAATAAAAACTGCTACTGTAAACGAACGCTTCAACCTAGAAGAACAAAATTTGGTGAGCCAAGTGGGATTTTTGTACTGATCATTACCACCACGTATCATCAAGATTCGGTGAAAAAATATTTGCTGGTATTTTGGAAACTCGTAATTTCTTGGAATCTTGGCAACCCCTTTCAATGAAAGTGCTTTTCCACAGTTTCTGCTTAGGGCTACTTGAAGAGGAAACAAATATTAGAGACAAAACTTAGAATTCCTTTATTTTCTCAAGTTTCAAAGAGCTACTACAAACCATGTGGGATTTAGAGTTCCAAATTCATCTATCTATATAATAGAGAACAAGGGGAAACCTAAAAAATATATACTGCTACTGTAAAAGAACGCTTCAACCTAGAAGAACAAAATTTGGTGTGTCAAGTGGGATTTATGTACCGATCATTACTACCAAGTATCATCAAGATTGGGTGAAAAAATATTTGCGGGTATTTCGGGAACTCCTTATTTTTTGAAAGCTTGGCAACCCCTTTCAATGAAAGTGCTTTTCCACAGTCTCTGCTTAGGGCTACTTGAAGAGGAAACAAACCATAGAGACAAAACTGAGAACTACTTTTTTTTGTCATGTTTCAAAGAGCGACTATAAACCATGTTGGATTTAGAGTTCCAAATTCATCTATCTATTTAGGAGAGAACAGAGGGAAACCTAAATAAAAAATCGACTACTGTAGACGAACGCTTCAACCTAGAAGAACAAAATTTGGTGACCAAGTGGGATTTGGGTACTGATCATTACCACCAAGTATCATCAAGCCTGGGTGAAAAAATATTTGCTGGTATTTCGGAAACTCGTTATTTCTTAGAAGCTTGGCAACCCCTCTCACTGAAAGTGCTTTTCTACAGTCTGTGCCTAGGGCTACTTGAAGAGGAAACAAACAATAGACAAAACTGATAACTCCGTTATTTTGTCAAGTTTCAAAGAGCTACTACAAACCATGTTGGATTTAGAGTTCCAAATTCATCTATCTATATAGGAGGGAACAGCTTGAAACCTAAAAATAAAAACTGCTACTATAGACGAACTCTTCAACCTAGAAGAACAAAATTTGATGAGCCAAGTGGCATTTGTGTACTGATCATTACCACCATGTATCATCAAAATTGAGTGAAAAAATATTTGCTGGTGTTTCGGAAACTCGTAATTTCTGGGAAGCTTGCCAACCCCTTTCAAAGAAATTGCTTTTCCACAGTCTGTGCCTAAGTCTACTTCAAGAGGAAACAAACCATAGAGAAAAAACTGAGAACTCCTTTATTTTGTCAAGTTTCAAAGAGCTACTACGAACCATGTTGGATTTAGAGTTCCAAATACATGTATCTGTATAGGAGAGAACAGTGTGAAACCTAAATATAAAAACTGCTACTGTACGAACGCTTCAACCTAGAAGAACAAAATTTGGTGAGCCAAGTGGGATTTGTGTACTGATCATTACCACCAAGTATCATCAAGATTGGGTGAAAAAATATTTGCTGGTATTTCAGAAACTCGTTATTTGTTAGAAGCTTGGCAGCCCCTCTCAATGAAAGTGCTTTTCCACAGGTTGTGCCTAGGGCTACTTGAAGAGGAAACAAACCATAGAGGCAAAACTGAGAACTCCTTTATTTTGTCAAGTTTCAAAGAGCTACTACAAACCATGTTGGATTTAGACTTCCAAATTCATCTATCTGTATAGGAGAGAACAGAGTGAAACCTAAATATAAAAACTGCTACTCTAGACGAACGTTTCAACCTAGAAGAACAAAATTTGGTGAGCCAGGTGGGATTTGTGTACTGATCATTACCACCAGGTATCATCAAGATTGGGTGAAAAAATATTTGCTGGGATTTTGGAAACTCGTTATTTCTTAGAAGCTTGGCAACTCCTCTCAATCAAAGTGCTTTTCCACAGTCTGTGCCTAGGACTACTTGAAGAGGAAACAAACCATAGAGACAAAATTGAGAACTCCTTTATTTTGTCAAGTTTCAAAGAGCTACTACAAACCATGTTGGATTTACAGTTCCAAATTCATCTATCTATATAGGAGAGAACAGAGTGAAACCTAAAAATAAAAACTGCTACTGTAAACAAACGCTTCAACCTAGAACAACAAAATTTGGTGAACCAAGTTGGATTTGTGTACTTGTCATTACCACCACGTGCCATCCAGATTGGGTGATAAAATACTTGTTTGTATTTCGGAAACTCGTAATTTCCAGGGAGCTTTGCAACCCCTTTCAATGAAAGTGCTTTTCCACAGTCTCTGCTTAGGGCTACTTGAAGAGGAAACAAACCATAGAGACAAAACTGAGAACTACATTTTGTCAAGTTTCAAAAGCTACTACAAACCATGTTGGATTTAGAGTTCCAAATTCATCTATCTATATAGGAGAAAACAGAGTGAAACCAAAAATAAAAACTGCAACTGTAAACGAACGCTTCCACCAAGAAGAACAAAATTTGGCGAGCCAAGTGGGATTTGTGTACTTGTCATTACGACCACGTATCATCAAGATTGAGTGAAAAAATATTTGCTGGTATTTCGGAAACTCGTAATTTATTGGAAGATTGGCAACCCCACTCAATGAATGTGCTTTTCCACAGTCTCTGCTTAGGGCTACTTGAAGAAAAAACAAACCATAGAGACAAAACTGAGAACTACTTTTTTTGTCAAGTTTCAAAGTAATTCTACAAACCATGTTGGATTAAGAGTTACAAATTCATCTATCTATATAGGAGAGAACAGAGGGAAACCTTAAAATAAAACCTGCTACTGTAAACGAACGCTTCAACCTAGAAGAACAAAATTTGGTGAGCCAATTGGGATTTTTGTACCGATCATTACCACCACGTATCATCAAGATTGGGTGAAAAAATATTTGCTGGTATTTCGGAAACTCGTTACTTCTTGGAAGCTTGGCAACCCCTTTCAATGAAAGTGCTTTTCCACAGTTTCTGCTTAGGGCTACTTGAAGAGGAAACAAACCATAGAGACAAATCTGAGAACTACTTTTTTTTGTCAAGTTTCAAAGAGCTACTACAAACCATGTTGGATTTAGAGTTCCAAATTCATCTATCTATATAGGACAGAACAGAGTGAAATCTAAAAATATAAACTGCTACTGTAAAAGAACGCTTCAACCTAGAAGAACAAAATTTGGTGAGTCAAGTGGGATTTGTGTACCGATCATTACCACCAAGTATCATCAAGTTTGGGTGAAAAAATATTTGCTGGTATTTCGGAAACTCTTTATTTCTTGGAAGCTTGGCAACCCCTTTCAATGAAAGTGCTTTTCCACAGTCTCTGCTTAGGGCTACTTGAATAGGTAACAAACCATAAAGACAAATCTGAGAACTCCTTTATTTTGTCAAGTTTCAAAGAGCGACTACAAACCAAGTTGGTTTTAGAGTTCTAAATTCATCTATCTATATAGGAGAGAACAGAGGGATCCCTAAATATAAAAACGACTACTGTAGACGAATGCTTCAACCTAGAAGAATAAAATTTGGTGAGCCAAGTGGGATTTGTGTACCGATCATTACCACCAAGTATCATCAAGATTGGGTGAAAAAATATTTTTTGGTATTTCGGAAACTCGTAATTTCTTGGAAGCTTGGAAACCCCTTTCAATGAAAGTGCTTTTCCACAGTCTCTGCTTAGGGCTACTTGAAGAGGAAACAAATTATAGAGACAAACCTGAGAACTCCTTTATTATGTCAAGTTTCAAAGAGCTACTACAAACCCTGTTAGATTTAGAGTTCC
This sequence comes from Callospermophilus lateralis, assembly GCF_048772815.1. Lineage (NCBI taxonomy): Eukaryota > Metazoa > Chordata > Mammalia > Rodentia > Sciuridae > Callospermophilus > Callospermophilus lateralis. The sequence continues at coordinate 10,645 of NW_027517650.1, forward strand.
AAATTCATCTATCTACATAGGAGAGAACAGAGTGAAACCTAAAAATAAAAAATGCTACTGTAGACGAACACTTCAACCTAGAAGAAGAAAATTTGGTTAGCCAAGTGGGATTTGTGTACTGATTATTACCACCAAGTATCATCAAGTTTGGGTGAAAAAATATTTGCTGGTATTTCGGAAACTCGTTATTTCTTAGAAGATTGGCAACCCCTCTCAATGAAAGTGCTTTTCCACAGTCTGTGCCTAGGGCTACTTGAATAGGAAACAAACCTTAGAGACAAAAGTGAGAAATCCTTTATTTTGTCAAGTTTCAAAGAGCTACTTCAAACCATGTTGGATTAAGATTTCCAAATTCATCTATCTATATAGGAGAGAACAGAGGGAAACCTAAAAATAAAAACTGCTACTGTAAACGAACGCTTCAACCTAGAAGAACAAAATTTGGTGAGCCAAGTGGGATTTTTGTACTGATCATTACCACCACGTATCATCAAGATTCGGTGAAAAAATATTTGCTGGTATTTTGGAAACTCGTAATTTCTTGGAATCTTGGCAACCCCTTTCAATGAAAGTGCTTTTCCACAGTTTCTGCTTAGGGCTACTTGAAGAGGAAACAAATATTAGAGACAAAACTTAGAATTCCTTTATTTTCTCAAGTTTCAAAGAGCTACTACAAACCATGTGGGATTTAGAGTTCCAAATTCATCTATCTATATAATAGAGAACAAGGGGAAACCTAAAAATATATACTGCTACTGTAAAAGAACGCTTCAACCTAGAAGAACAAAATTTGGTGTGTCAAGTGGGATTTATGTACCGATCATTACTACCAAGTATCATCAAGATTGGGTGAAAAAATATTTGCGGGTATTTCGGGAACTCCTTATTTTTTGAAAGCTTGGCAAGCCCTTTCAATGAAAGTGCTTTTCCACAGTCTCTGCTTAGGGCTACTTGAAGAGGAAACAAACCATAGAGACAAAACTGAGAACTACTTTTTTTTGTCATGTTTCAAAGAGCGACTATAAACCATGTTGGATTTAGAGTTCCAAATTCATCTATCTATATAGGAGAGAACAGAGGGAAACCTAAATAAAAAATCGACTACTGTAGACGAACGCTTCAACCTAGAAGAACAAAATTTGGTGACCAAGTGGGATTTGGGTACTGATCATTACCACCAAGTATCATCAAGCCTGGGTGAAAAAATATTTGCTGGTATTTCGGAAACTCGTTATTTCTTAGAAGATTGGCAACCCCTCTCAATGAAAGTGCTTTTCCACAGTCTGTGCCTAGGGCTACTTGAATAGGAAACAACCATAGAGACAAAAGTGAGAAGTCCTTTATTTTGTCAAGTTTCAAAGAGCTACTACAAACCATGTTGGATTTAGAGTTCCAAATTCATCTATCTATATAGGAGAGAACAGAGGGAAACGTAAATATAAAAACGACTACTGTAGATGAACGTTTCAAACTAGAAGAACAAAATTTGGTGACCAAGTGGGATTTGTGTACTGATCATTACCACCAAGTATCATCAAGACTGGGTGAAAAAATATTTGCTGGTATTTCGGAAACTCGTTATTTCTTAGAAGCTTGACAACTCCTCTCAATCAAAGTGCTTTTCCACAGTCTGTGCCTAGGACTACTTGAAGAGGAAACAAACCATAGAGACAAAATTGAGAACTCCTTTATTTTGTCAAGTTTCAAAGAGCTACTACAAACCATGTTGGATTTACAGTTCCAAATTCATCTATCTATATAGGAGAGAACAGAGTGAAACCTAAAAATAAAAACTGCTACTGTAAACAAACGCTTCAACCTAGAACAACAAAATTTGGTGAACCAAGTTGGATTTGTGTACTTGTCATTACCACCACGTGTCATCCAGATTGGGTGATAAAATACTTGTTTGTATTTCGGAAACTCGTAATTTCCAGGGAGCTTTGCAACCCCTATCAATGAAAGTGCTTTTCCACAGTCTCTGCTTAGGGCTACTTGAAGAGGAAACAAACCATAGAGACAAAACTGAGAACTACATTTTTGTCAAGTTTCAAAAGCTACTACAAACCATGTTGGATTTAGAGTTCCAAATTCATCTATCTATATAGGAGAAAACAGAGTGAAACCAAAAATAAAAACTGCAACTGTAAACGAACGCTTCCACCAAGAAGAACAAAATTTGGCGAGCCAAGTGGGATTTGTGTACTTGTCATTACGACCACGTATCATCAAGATTGAGTGAAAAAATATTTGCTGGTATTTCGGAAACTCGTAATTTATTGGAAGATTGGCAACCCCACTCAATGAATGTGCTTTTCCACAGTCTCTGCTTAGGGCTACTTGAAGAAAAAACAAACCATAGAGACAAAACTGAGAACTACTTTTTTTGTCAAGTTTCAAAGTAATTCTACAAACCATGTTGGATTAAGAGTTACAAATTCATCTATCTATATAGGAGAGAACAGAGGGAAACCTTAAAATAAAACCTGCTACTGTAAACGAACGCTTCAACCTAGAAGAACAAAATTTGGTGAGCCAATTGGGATTTTTGTACCGATCATTACCACCACGTATCATCAAGATTGGGTGAAAAAATATTTGCTGGTATTTCGGAAACTCGTTACTTCTTGGAAGCTTGGCAACCCCTTTCAATGAAAGTGCTTTTCCACAGTTTCTGCTTAGGGCTACTTGAAGAGGAAACAAACCATAGAGACAAATCTGAGAACTACTTTTTTTTTGTCAAGTTTCAAAGAGCTACTACAAACCATGTTGGATTTAGAGTTCCAAATTCATCTATCTATATAGGACAGAACAGAGTGAAATCTAAAAATATAAACTGCTACTGTAAAAGAACGCTTCAACCTAGAAGAACAAAATTTGGTGAGTCAAGTGGGATTTGTGTACCGATCATTACCACCAAGTATCATCAAGTTTGGGTGAAAAAATATTTGCTGGTATTTCGGAAACTCTTTATTTCTTGGAAGCTTGGCAACCCCTTTCAATGAAAGTGCTTTTCCACAGTCTCTGCTTAGGGCTACTTGAATAGGTAACAAACCATAAAGACAAAGCTGAGAACTCCTTTATTTTGTCAAGTTTCAAAGAGCGACTACAAACCAAGTTGGTTTTAGAGTTCCAAATTCATCTATAGATATAGGAGAGAACAGAGGGATCCCTAAATATAAAAACGACTACTGTAGACGAACGCTTCAACCTAGAAGAATAAAATTTGGTGAGCCAAGTGGGATTTGTGTACCGATCATTACCACCAAGTATCATCAAGATTGGGTGAAAAAATATTTGCTGGTATTTCGGAAACTCGTTATTTCTTAGAATCTTGGCAACCCCTCTCAATGAAAGTGCTTTTCCAAAGTCTGTGCCTAGGGCTACTTGAATAGGAAACAAACCTTAGAGACAAAAGTGAGAAATCCTTTATTTTGTCAAGTTTCAAAGAGCTACTACAAACCATGTTGGATTAAGATTTCCAAATTCATCTATCTATATAGGAGAGAACAGAGGGAAACCTAAAAATAAAAACTGCTACTGTAAACGAACGCTTCAACCTAGAAGAACAAAATTTGGTGAGCCTAGTGGGATTTTTGTACTGATCATTACCACCACGTATCATCAAGATTCGGTGAAAAAATATTTGCTGGTATTTTGGAAACTCGTAATTTCTTGGAATCTTGGCAACCCCTTTCAATGAAAGTGCTTTTCCACAGTTTCTGCTTAGGGCTACTTGAAGAGGAAACAAATATTAGAGACAAAACTTAGAATTCCTTTTTTTTCTCAAGTTTCAAAGAGCTACTACAAACCATGTGGGATTTAGAGTTCCAAATTCATCTATCTATATAATAGAGAACAGAGTGAAACCTAAAAATAAAACTGTTACTGTAAACGAACGCTTCAACCGAGAAGAACAAAATTTGGTGAACAAAGTGGGATTTGTGTACTTGTCATTACCACCAAGTATCATCCAGATTTGTTGAAAAAATATTTACTGATATTTCGGAAACTCGAAATTTCTTGTAAGATTGGCAACCCCTTTCAATGTAAGTGCTTTTCCACAGACTCTGCTTAGGGCTATTTGAAGAGGAAACAAACCATAGAGACAAAACTGAGAAATACTTTTTTTGTTATGTTTCAAAGAGGTACAACAAACAATGTTGGATTCAGAGTTATAAATTCATCTATATATATAGGAGAGAACAGAGTGAAACCTAAAAATAAAAACTGCTACTGTAAAGGGCCGCATCAACCTAGAAGAACAAAATTTGGTGAGCCAAGTGGGATTTGTGTACTTGTCATTACCACTACGTATCATCAAGATTGGGTGAAAAAATATTTGCTGGTATTTCGGAAACTCGTTATTTGTTGGAAGCTTGGCAACCCCTTTCAATCAAAGTGCTTTTCCACAGTCTGTGCCTAGGGCTACTTGAAGAGGAAACAAAATATAGAGACAAAACTGAGAACTACTTTATTTTGTCAAGTTTCAAAGAGCTAGTACAAACCATGTTGGATTTAGAGTTCAAAATTCATTTATCTATATAAGAGAGAACAGACTGAAACCTACATATTAAAACTGGTACTGTAGATGAATGCTTAAATCTAGAAGAACTCAATTAGGTGAGCCAAGTGGGAATTGTGTACCGATTATTACCACCAAGTATCATCCAGATTGGGTGAAAAAATATTTGCTGGTATTTCGGAAACTCGTTATTTCTTAAAAGCTTGGCAACCCCTCTCAATGAAAGTGCTTTTTTACTGTCTGTGCCTAGGGCTACTTGAAGAGGAACCAAACCATAGAGACAAAACTGAGAACTACTTTTTTTTGTTCAGTTTCAAAGAGCTACTACAAACCATGTTGGATTTAGAGTTCCAAATTCATCTATCTATATAGGAGAGAACAGAGTGAAACCTAACAATAAAAACTGCTACTGTAAACGACCGCTTCAACCTAGAAGAACAAAATTTGGTGAGCCAAGTGGGATTTTTGTACTTGTCATTACCACCACGTATCATCAAGATTGGGTGAAAAAATATTTGCTGGTATTTCGGGAACTCGTAATTTCTTGGAACCTTGGCATCCCCTTTCAATGAAATTGATTTTCCACTATCTCTGCTTAGTGCTACTTGAAGAGGAAACAACCCATAGAGACAAAACTGAGAACTACTTTTTTTGTCAACTTTCAAAAAGCTACTACAAACCATGTTGGATTTAGAGTTCCCAATTCAGCTATCTATATAGGAGAAAACAGAGGTAAACCTAAAAATATAAACTGCCACTGTAAACGAACGCTTCAACCTAGAAGAACACATTTTGGTGAGCCAAGTGGTATTGTGCACTGATCATTACGACCAAGTATCATCAAGATTGGGTGAAAAAAATATTTGCTGTTTTTTGGAAACTCGTTATTTCTTAGAAGCTTGGCAACCCCTCTCAATGAAAATTCTTTTCCACATTCTGTGACTAGGGCTACATAAAGAGAAAACAAACCATAGAGACAAAACTGAGAACTCCTTTATTTTGTCAAGTTTCAATGAGCTACTACAAACCATGTTGGTATTAGAGTTCCAAATTCAAGTATCTATATAGGAGAGAACAGAGTGAAACCTAAAAATAAAAACTGCTACTGTAAACGAACCCTTCAACCTAGAAGAACAAAATATGGTGAGCCAAGTGGGATTTCTGTACCGATCATTACCACCAATAATCATCAAGGTTGGGTGAAAAAATATTTGCTGCTATTTCCGAAACTCGTTATTTCTTAGACGCTTGGCAACCCTTTTCAATGAAAGTGCTTTTCCACAGTCTGTGCCTAGGGCTACATGAAGAGGAAACAAACCATAGAGATAAAACTGAGAACTACTTTATTTTGTCAAGTTTCAAAGAGCTACTACAAACCATGTTGGTTTAGAGTTCCATATTCATCTATCTATATAAGAGAAAACAGAATGAAAATTACATATATAAACAGCTACTGTAGACGAACGCTTCAACCTAGATGAACAGAATTTGGTGAGCCAAGTGGGATTTGTGTACTGATCATTAACACCACTTATCATCAAGATTGGGTGAAAAAATATTTGCTGGTATTTCGGAAACTCGTTATTTCTTAAAAGCTTGGCAACCCCTTTAAATCAAAGTGCTTTTCCACAGTCTGTGCCTAGGGCTACTTGAAGAGGAAACAAAATATAGAGACAAAACTGAGAACTACTTTATTTTGTCAAGTTTCAAAGAGCTAGTACAAACCATGTTGGATTTAGAGTTCAAAATTCATTTATCTATATAAGAGAGAACAGACTGAAACCTACATATTAAAACTGGTACTGTAGATGAATGCTTAAATCCAGAAGAACTCAATTAGGTGAGCCAAGTGGGATTTGTGTACCGATTATTACCACCAAGTATCATCCAGATTGGGTGAAAAAATATTTGCTGGTATTTCGGAAACTCTTAATTTCTTAGAAGCTTGGCAACCCCTCTCAATGAAAATGCTTTTTTACAGTCTGTGCCTAGGGCTACCTGAAGAGCAAACAAACCATAGAGACAAAACTGAGAACTACTTTTTTTGTTAAGTTTCATAGAGCTACTACAAACCATGGTGGATTTAGAGTTCCAAATTCATCTATCTATATAGGAGAGAACAGAGGGAAACCTAAAAATAAAAACTGCTACTGTAAACGACAGCTTCAACCTAGAAGAACAAAATTTGGTGAGCCAAGTGGGATTTGTGTACTTGTCATTACCACCACGTATCATCAAGATTGGGTAAATAAATATTTGCTGGTATTTCGGAAACTCGTTATTTCTTAGAAGCTGGGCAACCCCTCTCAATGAAAGTGCTTTTCCACAGTCTGCGCATAGGGCTACTTGAAGAGGAAACAAACCATAGAGACAAAACTGAGAACTCCTCTATTTTGTCAAGTTTCAAAGAGCTACTACAATCCATGTTGGATTTAGAGTTCCAAATTCATCTATCGTTATAGGAGAGAACAGAGTGAAACCTAAAAATAAAAACTGCTACTGTAAACTACCGCTTCAACCTAGAAGAACAAAATTTGGTGAGCCAAGTGGGATTTGTGTACTTGTCATTACCACCAATTATCATTAAGATTGGGTGAAAAAATATTTGCTGGTATTTCGGAAACTCGAAATTTCTTGGAAGCTTGGCAACCCCTTTCAATGTAAGTGCTTTTCCACAGTCTCTGCTTAGGGCTCCTTGAAGAGGAAACAAACCATAGAGAGAAAACTGAGAAATACTTTTTTTGTTAAGTTTCAAAGAGCTACAACAAACAATGTTGGATTCAGAGTTCCAAGTTCATCTATCTATATAGGAGAGAACAGTGTGAAACCCAAAAAATAAAAACTGCTACTGTAAACGACCGCATCAACCTAGAAGAACAAAATTTGGTGAGCCAAGTGGGATTTGTGTACTTGTCATTACCACTACGTATCATAAAGATTGGGTGAAAAAATATTTGCTGGTATTTCGGAAACTCGTTATTTGTTGGAAGCTTGGCAACCCCTTTCAATCAAAGTGCTTTTGCACGGTCTGTGCCTAGGGCTACTTGAAGAGGAAACAAACCATAGAGACAAAACTGAGAACTACTTTATTTTGTCAAGTTTCAAAGAGCTAGTAAAAACCATGTTGGATTTAGAGTTCCAAATTCATCTACCTATATAAGAGAGAACAGACTGAAACCTACATATAAAAACTGCTACTGTAGACGAATGCTTCAATCTAGAAGAACTCAATTAGGTGAGCCAAGTGGGATTTGTGTACCGATTATTACCACCAAGTATCATCCAGATTGGGTGAAAAAATATTTGCTGGTATTTCGGAAACTCGTTATTTCTTAAAAGCTTGGCAACCCCTCTCAATGAAAGTGCTTTTTTACTGTCTGTGCCTAGGGCTACTTGAAGAGGAAACAAACCATAGAGACAAAACTGAGAACTACTTTTTTTTGTTCAGTTTCAAAGAGCTACTACAAACCATGTTGGATTTAGAGTTCCAAATTCATCTATCTATATAGGAGAGAACAGAGGGAAACCTAAAAATAAAAACTGCTACTGTAAACGACAGCTTCAACCTAGAAGAACAAAATTTGGTGAGCCAAGTGGGATTTGTGTACTTGTCATTACCACCACGTATCATCAAGATTGGGTAAATAAATATTTGCTGGTATTTCTGAAACTCGTTATTTCTTAGAAGCTTGGCAACCCCTCTCAATGAAAGTTCTTTTCCACAGTCTGTGCCTAGGGCTACTTGAAGAGGAAACAAACCATAGAGACAAAACTGAGAACTCCTTTATTTTGTCAAGTTTCAAAGAGCTACTACAATCCATGTTGGATTTAGAGTTCCAAATTCATCTATCGTTATAGGAGAGAACAGAGTGAAACCTAAAAATAAAAACTGCTACTGTAAACGACCGCTTCAACCTAGAAGAACAAAATTTGGTGAGCCAAGTGGGATTTGTGTACTTGTCATTACCACCAATTATCATTAAGATTGGGTGAAAAAATATTTGCTGGTATTTCGGAAACTCGAAATTTCTTGGAAGCTTGGCAACCCCTTTCAATGTAAGTGCTTTTCCACAGTCTCTGCTTAGGGCTACTTGAAGAGGAAACAAACCATAGAGAGAAAACTGAGAAATACTTTTTTTGTTAAGTTTCAAAGAGCTACAACAAACAATGTTGGATTCAGAGTTCCAAATTCATCTATCTATATAGGAGAGAACAGTGTGAAACCTAAAAATAAAAACTGCTACTGTAAACGACCGCATCAACCTAGAAGAACAAAATTTGGTGAGCCAAGTGGGATTTGTGTACTTGTCATTAGCACTACGTATCATAAAGATTGGGTGAAAAAATATTTGCTGGTATTTCGGAAACTCGTTATTTGTTGGAAGCTTGGCAACCCCTTTCAATCAAAGTGCTTTTCCACAGTCTGTGCCTTGGGCTACTTGAAGACTAAACAAACCATAGAGACAAAACTGAGAACTACTTTCTTTTGTCAAGTTTCAAAGAGCTAGTAAAAACCATGTTGGATATAGAGTTCCAAATTCATCTATCTATATAAGAGAGAACAGACTGAAACCTACATATAAAAACTGCTACTGTAGACGAATGCTTCAATCTAGAAGAACTCAATTAGGTGAGCCAAGTGGGATTTGTGTACCGATTATTACCACCAAGTATCATCAAGATTGGGTGAAAAAATATTTGCTGGTATTTCGGAAACTCGTTATTTCTTAAAAGCTTGGCAACCCCTCTCAATGAAAGTGCTTTTTTACTGTCTGTGCCTAGGGCTACTTGAAGAGGAACCAAACCATAGAGACAAAACTGAGAACTACTTTTTTTTGTTCAGTTTCAAAGAGCTACTACAAACCATGTTGGATTTAGAGTTCCAAATTCATCTATCTATATAGGAGAGAACAGAGTGAAACCTAACAATAAAAACTGCTACTGTAAACGACCGCTTCAACCTAGAAGAACAAAATTTGGTGAGCCAAGTGGGATTTTTGTACTTGTCATTACCACCACATATCATCAAGATTGGGTGAAAAAATATTTGCTGGTATTTCGGGAACTCGTAATTTCTTGGAACCTTGGCATCCCCTTTCAATGAAATTGATTTTCCACTATCTCTGCTTAGTGCTACTTGAAGAGGAAACAACCCATAGAGACAAAACTGAGAACTACTTTTTTTGTCAACTTTCAAAAAGCTACTACAAACCATGTTGGATTTAGAGTTCCCAATTCAGCTATCTATATAGGAGAAAACAGAGGTAAACCTAAAAATATAAACTGCCACTGTAAACGAACGCTTCAACCTAGAAGAACACATTTTGGTGAGCCAAGTGGTATTGTGCACTGATCATTACGACCAAGTATCATCAAGATTGGGTGAAAAAAATATTTGCTGTTTTTTGGAAACTCGTTATTTCTTAGAAGCTTGGCAACCCCTCTCAATAAAAATTCTTTTCCACATTCTGTGACTAGGGCTACATAAAGAGAAAACAAACCATAGAGACAAAACTGAGAACTCCTTTATTTTGTCAAGTTTCAATGAGCTACTACAAACCATGTTGGTATTAGAGTTCCAAATTCAAGTATCTATATAGGAGAGAACAGAGTGAAACCTAAAAATAAAAACTGCTACTGTAAACGAACCCTTCAACCTAGAAGAACAAAATATGGTGAGCCAAGTGGGATTTCTGTACCGATCATTACCACCAATAATCATCAAGGTTGGGTGAAAAAATATTTGCTGCTATTTCCGAAACTCGTTATTTCTTAGACGCTTGGCAACCCTTTTCAATGAAAGTGCTTTTCCACAGTCTGTGCCTAGGGCTACATGAAGAGGAAACAAACCATAGAGATAAAACTGAGAACTACTTTATTTTGTCAAGTTTCAAAGAGCTACTACAAACCATGTTGGTTTAGAGTTCCATATTCATCTATCTATATAAGAGAGAACAGAATGAAAATTACATATATAAACAGCTACTGTAGACGAACGCTTCAACCTAGATGAACAGAATTTGGTGAGCCAAGTGGGATTTGTGTACTGATCATTAACACCACTTATCATCAAGATTGGGTGAAAAAATATTTGCTGGTATTTCGGAAACTCGTTATTTCTTAAAAGCTTGGCAACCCCTTTCAATCAAAGTGCTTTTCCACAGTCTGTGCCTAGGGCTACTTGAAGAGGAAACAAACCATAGAGACAAAACTGAGAACTACTTTCTTTTGTCAAATTTCAAAGAGCTAGTAAAAACCATGTTGGATTTAGAGTTCCAAATTCATCTATCTATATAAGAGAGAACAGATTAAAACCTACATATAAAAACTGCTACTGTAGACGAATGCTTCAACCTAGAAGAACACATTTTGGTGAGCCAAGTGGGATTTGTGCACTGATCATTACGACCAAGTATCAACAAGATTGGGTGAAAAAAATATTTGCTGTTTTTTGGAAACTCGTTATTTCTTAGAAGCTTGGCAACCCCTCTCAATGAAAATTCTTTTCCACATTCTGTGACTAGGGCTACATAAAGAGAAAACAAACCATAGAGACAAAACTGAGAACTACTTTTTTTGTCAACTTTCAAAAAGCTACTACAAACCATGTTGGATTTAGAGTTCCCAATTCAGCTATCTATATAGGAGAAAACAGAGGTAAACCTAAAAATATAAACTGCCACTGTAAACGAACGCTTCAACCTAGAAGAACACATTTTGGTGAGCCAAGTGGTATTGTGCACTGATCATTACGACCAAGTATCATCAAGATTGGGTGAAAAAAATATTTGCTGTTTTTTGGAAACTCGTTATTTCTTAGAAGCTTGGCAACCCCTCTCAATGAAAATTCTTTTCCACATTCTGTGACTAGGGCTACATAAAGAGAAAAAAAACCATAGAGACAAAACTGAGAACTCCTTTATTTTGTCAAGTTTCAATGAGCTACTACAAACCATGTTGGTATTAGAGTTCCAAATTCAAGTATCTATATAGGAGAGAACAGAGTGAAACCTAAAAATAAAAACTGCTACTGTAAACGAACCCTTCAACCTAGAAGAACAAAATATGGTGAGCCAAGTGGGATTTCTGTACCGATCATTACCACCAATAATCATCAAGGTTGGGTGAAAAAATATTTGCTGCTATTTCCGAAACTCGTTATTTCTTAGACGCTTGGCAACCCTTTTCAATGAAAGTGCTTTTCCACAGTCTGTGCCTAGGGCTACATGAAGAGGAAACAAACCATAGAGATAAAACTGAGAACTACTTTATTTTGTCAAGTTTCAAAGAGCTACTACAAACCATGTTGGTTTAGAGTTCCATATTCATCTATCTATATAAGAGAGAACAGAATGAAAATTACATATATAAACAGCTACTGTAGACGAACGCTTCAACCTAGATGAACAGAATTTGGTGAGCCAAGTGGTATTTGTGTACTGATCATTAACATCACTTATCATCAAGATTGGGTGAAAAAATATTTGCTGGTATTTCGGAAACTCGTTATTTCTTAAAAGCTTGGCAACCCCTTTCAATCAAAGTGCTTTTCCACAGTCTGTGCCTAGGGCTACTTGAAGAGGAAACAAACCATAGAGACAAAACTGAGAACTACTTTCTTTTGTCAAATTTCAAAGAGCTAGTAAAAACCATGTTGGATTTAGAGTTCCAAATTCATCTATCTATATAAGAGAGAACAGATTAAAACCTACATATAAAAACTGCTACTGTAGACGAATGCTTCAACCTAGAAGAACACATTTTGGTGAGCCAAGTGGGATTTGTGCACTGATCATTACGACCAAGTATCATCAAGATTGGGTGAAAAAAATATTTGCTGTTTTTTGGAAACTCGTTATTTCTTAGAAGCTTGGCAACCCCTCTCAATGAAAATTCTTTTCCACATTCTGTGACTAGGGCTACATAAAGAGAAAACAAACCATAGAGACAAAACTGAGAACTACTTTTTTTGTCAACTTTCAAAAAGCTGCTACAAACCATGTTGGATTTAGAGTTCCCAATTCAGCTATCTATATAGGAGAAAACAGAGGTAAACCTAAAAATATAAACTGCCACTGTAAACGAACGCTTCAACCTAGAAGAACACATTTTGGTGAGCCAAGTGGTATTGTGCACTGATCATTACGACCAAGTATCATCAAGATTGGGTGAAAAAAATATTTGCTGTTTTTTGGAAACTCGTTATTTCTTAGAAGCTTGGCAACCCCTCTCAATGAAAATTCTTTTCCACATTCTGTGACTAGGGCTACATAAAGAGAAAACAAACCATAGAGACAAAACTGAGAACTCCTTTATTTTGTCAAGTTTCAATGAGCTACTACAAACCATGTTGGTATTAGAGTTCCAAATTCAAGTATCTATATAGGAGAGAACAGAGTGAAACCTAAAAATAAAAACTGCTACTGTAAACGAACCCTTCAACCTAGAAGAACAAAATATGGTGAGCCAAGTGGGATTTCTGTACCGATCATTACCACCAATAATCATCAAGGTTGGGTGAAAAAATATTTGCTGCTATTTCTGAAACTCGTTATTTCTTAGACGCTTGGCAACCCTTTTCAATGAAAGTGCTTTTCCACAGTCTGTGCCTAGGGCTACATGAAGAGGAAACAAACCATAGAGATAAAACTGAGAACTACTTTATTTTGTCAAGTTTCAAAGAGCTACTACAAACCATGTTGGTTTAGAGTTCCATATTCATCTATCTATATAAGAGAGAACAGAATGAAAATTACATATATAAACAGCTACTGTAGACGAACGCTTCAACCTAGATGAACAGAATTTGGTGAGCCAAGTGGGATTTGTGTACTGATCATTACCACCACTTATCATCAAGATTGGGTGAAAAAATATTTGCTGGTATTTCGGAAACTCGTTATTTCTTAAAAGCTTGGCAACCCCTTTCAATCAAAGTGCTTTTCCACAGTCTGTGCCTAGGGCTACTTGAAGAGGAAACAAACCATAGAGACAAAACTGAGAACTACTTTCTTTTGTCAAATTTCAAAGAGCTAGTAAAAACCATGTTGGATTTAGAGTTCCAAATTCATCTATCTATATAAGAGAGAACAGATTAAAACCTACATATAAAAACTGCTACTGTAGACGAATGCTTCAACCTAGAAGAACACATTTTGGTGAGCCAAGTGGGATTTGTGCACTGATCATTACGACCAAGTATCATCAAGATTGGGTGAAAAAAATATTTGCTGTTTTTTGGAAACTCGTTATTTCTTAGAAGCTTGGCAACCCCTCTCAATGAAAATTCTTTTCCACATTCTGTGACTAGGGCTACATAAAGAGAAAACAAACCATAGAGACAAAACTGAGAACTCCTTTATTTTGTCAAGTTTCAATGAGCTACTACAAACCATGTTGGTATTAGAGTTCCAAATTCAAGTATCTATATAGGAGAGAACAGAGTGAAACCTAAAAATAAAAACTGCTACTGTAAACGAACCCTTCAACCTAGAAGAACAAAATATGGTGAGCCAAGTGGGATTTCTGTACCGATCATTACCACCAATAATCATCAAGGTTGGGTGAAAAAATATTTGCTGCTATTTCCGAAACTCATTATTTCTTAGAAGCTTGGCAACCCTTTTAAATGAAAGTGCTTTTGCACAGTCTGTGCCTAGGGCTACTTGAAGAGGAAACAAACCACAGAGACAAAACTGAGAACTCCTTATATTTCAAGTTTCAAAGAGCTACTACAAACCATGTTGGATTTAGAGTTCCAAATTCATCTATCTATGTAGGAGAGAACAGAGTGAAACCTAAAAATAAAACTGTTACTGTAAACGAACGCTTCAACCGAGAAGAACAAAATTTGGTGAACAAAGTGGGATTTGTGTACTTGTCATTACCACCAAGTATCATCCAGATTTGTTGAAAAAATATTTACTGATATTTCGGAAACTCGAAATTTCTTGTAAGATTGGCAACCCCTTTCAATGTAAGTGCTTTTCCACAGACTCTGCTTAGGGCTATTTGAAGAGGAAACAAACCATAGAGACAAAACTGAGAAATACTTTTTTTGTTAAGTTTCAAAGAGGTACAACAAACAATGTTGGATTCAGAGTTATAAATTCATCTATATATATAGGAGAGAACAGAGTGAAACCTAAAAATAAAAACTGCTACTGTAAAGGGCCGCATCAACCTAGAAGAACAAAATTTGGTGAGCCAAGTGGGATTTGTGTACTTGTCATTACCACTACGTATCATCAAGATTGGGTGAAAAAATATTTGCTGGTATTTCGGAAACTCGTTATTTCTTAAAAGCTTGGCAACCCCTTTCAATCAAAGTGCTTTTCCACAGTCTGTGCCTAGGGCTACTTGAAGAGGAAACAAACCATAGAGACAAAACTGAGAACTACTTTCTTTTGTCAAATTTCAAAGAGCTAGTAAAAACCATGTTGGATTTAGAGTTCCAAATTCATCTATCTATATAAGAGAGAACAGATTAAAACCTACATATAAAAACTGCTACTGTAGACGAATGCTTCAACCTAGAAGAACACATTTTGGTGAGCCAAGTGGGATTTGTGCACTGATCATTACGACCAAGTATCATCAAGATTGGGTGAAAAAAATATTTGCTGTTTTTTGGAAACTCGTTATTTCTTAGAAGCTTGGCAACCCCTCTCAATGAAAATTCTTTTCCACATTCTGTGACTAGGGCTACATAAAGAGAAAACAAACCATAGAGACAAAACTGAGAACTCCTTTATTTTGTCAAGTTTCAATGAGCTACTACAAACCATGTTGGTATTAGAGTTCCAAATTCAAGTATCTATATAGGAGAGAACAGAGTGAAACCTAAAAATAAAAACTGCTACTGTAAACGAACCCTTCAACCTAGAAGAACAAAATATGGTGAGCCAAGTGGGATTTCTGTACCGATCATTACCACCAATAATCATCAAGGTTGGGTGAAAAAATATTTGCTGCTATTTCCGAAACTCATTATTTCTTAGAAGCTTGGCAACCCTTTTAAATGAAAGTGCTTTTGCACAGTCTGTGCCTAGGGCTACTTGAAGAGGAAACAAACCACAGAGACAAAACTGAGAACTCCTTATATTTCAAGTTTCAAAGAGCTACTACAAACCATGTTGGATTTAGAGTTCCAAATTCATCTATCTATGTAGGAGAGAACAGAGTGAAACCTAAAAATAAAACTGTTACTGTAAACGAACGCTTCAACCGAGAAGAACAAAATTTGGTGAACAAAGTGGGATTTGTGTACTTGTCATTACCACCAAGTATCATCCAGATTTGTTGAAAAAATATTTACTGATATTTCGGAAACTCGAAATTTCTTGTAAGATTGGCAACCCCTTTCAATGTAAGTGCTTTTCCACAGACTCTGCTTAGGGCTATTTGAAGAGGAAACAAACCATAGAGACAAAACTGAGAAATACTTTTTTTGTTAAGTTTCAAAGAGGTACAACAAACAATGTTGGATTCAGAGTTATAAATTCATCTATATATATAGGAGAGAACAGAGTGAAACCTAAAAATAAAAACTGCTACTGTAAAGGGCCGCATCAACCTAGAAGAACAAAATTTGGTGAGCCAAGTGGGATTTGTGTACTTGTCATTACCACTACGTATCATCAAGATTGGGTGAAAAAATATTTGCTGGTATTTCGGAAACTCGTTATTTGTTGGAAGCTTGGCAACCCCTTTCAATAAAAGTGCTTTTCCACAGTCTGTGCCTAGGGCTACTTGAAGAGGAAACAAAATATAGAGACAAAACTGAGAACTACTTTATTTTGTCAAGTTTCAAAGAGCTAGTACAAACCATGTTGGATTTAGAGTTCAAAATTCATTTATCTATATAAGAGAGAACAGACTGAAACCTACATATTAAAACTGGTACTGTAGATGAATGCTTAAATCTAGAAGAACTCAATTAGGTGAGCAAGTGGGATTTGTGTACCGATTATTACCACCAAGTATCATCCAGATTGGGTGAAAAAATATTTGCTGGTATTTCGGAAACTCTTAATTTCTTAGAAGCTTGGCAACCCCTCTCAATGAAAATGCTTTTTTACAGTCTGTGCCTAGGGCTACCTGAAGAGCAAACAAACCATAGAGACAAAACTGAGAACTACTTTTTTTGTTAAGTTTCATAGAGCTACTACAAACCATGGTGGATTTAGAGTTCCAAATTCATCTATCTATATAGGAGAGAACAGAGGGAAACCTAAAAATAAAAACTGCTACTGTAAACGACAGCTTCAACCTAGAAGAACAAAATTTGGTGAGCCAAGTGGGATTTGTGTACTTGTCATTACCACCACGTATCATCAAGATTGGGTAAATAAATATTTGCTGGTATTTCGGAAACTCGTTATTTCTTAGAAGCTGGGCAACCCCTCTCAATGAAAGTGCTTTTCCACAGTCTGCGCCTAGGGCTACTTGAAGAGGAAACAAACCATAGAGACAAAACTGAGAACTCCTCTATTTTGTCAAGTTTCAAAGAGCTACTACAATCCATGTTGGATTTAGAGTTCCAAATTCATCTATCGTTATAGGAGAGAACAGAGTGAAACCTAAAAATAAAAACTGCTACTGTAAACTACCGGTTCAACCTAGAAGAACAAAATTTGGTGAGCCAAGTGGGATTTGTGTACTTGTCATTACCACCAATTATCATTAAGATTGGGTGAAAAAATATTTGCTGGTATTTCGGAAACTCGAAATTTCTTGGAAGCTTGGCAACCCCTTTCAATGTAAGTGCTTTTCCACAGTCTCTGCTTAGGGCTACTTGAAGAGGAAACAAACCATAGAGAGAAAACTGAGAAATACTTTTTTTGTTAAGTTTCAAAGAGCTACAACAAACAATGTTGGATTCAGAGTTCCAAGTTCATCTATCTATATAGGAGAGAACAGTGTGAAACCCAAAAAATAAAAACTGCTACTGTAAACGACCGCATCAACCTAGAAGAACAAAATTTGGTGAGCCAAGTGGGATTTGTGTACTTGTCATTACCACTACGTATCATAAAGATTGGGTGAAAAAATATTTGCTGGTATTTCGGAAACTCGTTATTTGTTGGAAGCTTGGCAACCCCTTTCAATCAAAGTGCTTTTGCACGGTCTGTGCCTAGGGCTACTTGAAGAGGAAACAAACCATAGAGACAAAACTGAGAACTACTTTATTTTGTCAAGTTTCAAAGAGCTAGTAAAAACCATGTTGGATTTAGAGTTCCAAATTCATCTACCTATATAAGAGAGAACAGACTGAAACCTACATATAAAAACTGCTACTGTAGACGAATGCTTCAATCTAGAAGAACTCAATTAGGTGAGCCAAGTGGGATTTGTGTACCGATTATTACCACCAAGTATCATTAAGATTGGGTGAAAAAATATTTGCTGGTATTTCGGAAACTCGTTATTTCTTAAAAGCTTGGCAACCCCTCTCAATGAAAGTGCTTTTTTACTGTCTGTGCCTAGGGCTACTTGAAGAGGAAACAAACCATAGAGACAAAACTGAGAACTACTTTTTTTTGTTCAGTTTCAAAGAGCTACTACAAACCATGTTGGATTTAGAGTTCCAAATTCATCTATCTATATAGGAGAGAACAGAGGGAAACCTAAAAATAAAAACTGCTACTGTAAACGACAGCTTCAACCTAGAAGAACAAAATTTGGTGAGCCAAGTGGGATTTGTGTACTTGTCATTACCACCACGTATCATCAAGATTGGGTAAATAAATATTTGCTGGTATTTCTGAAACTCGTTATTTCTTAGAAGCTTGGCAACCCCTCTCAATGAAAGTTCTTTTCCACAGTCTGTGCTTAGGGCTACTTGAAGAGGAAACAAACCATAGAGACAAAACTGAGAACTCCTTTATTTTGTCAAGTTTCAAAGAGCTACTACAATCCATGTTGGATTTAGAGTTCCAAATTCATCTATCGTTATAGGAGAGAACAGAGTGAAACCTAAAAATAAAAACTGCTACTGTAAACGACCGCTTCAACCTAGAAGAACAAAATTTGGTGAGCCAAGTGGGATTTGTGTACTTGTCATTACCAGCAATTATCATTAAGATTGGGTGAAAAAATATTTGCTGGTATTTCGGAAACTCGAAATTTCTTGGAAGCTTGGCAACCCCTTTCAATGTAAGTGCTTTTCCACAGTCTCTGCTTAGGGCTACTTGAAGAGGAAACAAACCATAGAGAGAAAACTGAGAACTACTTTTTTTTCAACTTTCAAAAAGCTACTACAAACCATGTTGGATTTAGAATTCCCAATTCAGCTATCTATATAGGAGAAAACAGAGGTAAACCTAAAAATATAAACTGCCACTGTAAACGAACGCTTCTACCTAGAAGAACACATTTTGGTGAGCCAAGTGGTATTGTGCACTGATCATTACGACCAAGTATCATCAAGATTGGGTGAAAAAAATATTTGCTGTTTTTGGAAACTCGTTATTTCTTAGAAGCTTGGCAACCCCTCTCAATGAAAATTCTTTTCCACATTCTGTGACTAGGGCTACATAAAGAGAAAACAAACCATAGAGACAAAACTGAGAACTCCTTTATTTTGTCAAGTTTCAATGAGCTACTACAAACCATGTTGGTATTAGAGTTCCAAATTCAAGTATCTATATAGGAGAGAACAGAGTGAAACCTAAAAATAAAAACTGCTACTGTAAACGAACCCTTCAACCTAGAAGAACAAAATATGGTGAGCCAAGTGGGATTTCTGTACCGATCATTAATACCAATAATCATCAAGGTTGGGTGAAAAAATATTTGCTGCTATTTCCGAAACTCGTTATTTCTTAGACGCTTGGCAACCCTTTTCAATGAAAGTGCTTTTCCACAGTCTGTGCCTAGGGCTACATGAAGAGGAAACAAACCATAGAGATAAAACTGAGAACTACTTTATTTTGTCAAGTTTCAAAGAGCTACTACAAACCATGTTGGTTTAGAGTTCCATATTCATCTATCTATATAAGAGAGAACAGAATGAAAATTACATATATAAAACAGCTACTGTAGACGAACGCTTCAACCTAGATGAACAGAATTTGGTGAGCCAAGTGGATTTGTGTACTGATCATTACCACCACTTATCATCAAGATTGGGTGAAAAAATATTTGCTGGTATTTCGGAAACTCGTTATTTCTTAAAAGCTTGGCAACCCCTCTCAATGAAAGTGCTTTTCCACAGTCAGTGCCTAGGGTTACTTGAAGAGGAAACAAACCATAGAGACAAAACTGAGAACTCCTTTATATTGTCAAGTTTCAAAGAGCTACTACAATCCATGTTGGATTTAGAGTTCCAAATTCATCTATTTATATAGGAGAGAACAGAGTGAAACCTAAAAATAAAAACATCTACTGTAAACGAACGCTTGAACCTAGAAGAACAAAATTTGGTGAGCCAAGTGGGATTTGTGTACTTGTCATTACCACCACGTATCATCCAGATTGGGTGAAAAAATATTTGCTGGTATTTCGGAAACTCGTAATTTCTTAGAGGCCTGGCAACCCCTCTCAATGAAAGTGCATTTCCACATTCTCTGCTTAGGACTACTTGAAGAGGAAACAAACCATAGAGACAAAACTGAGAACTCCTTTATTTTGTCAAGTTTCAAAGAGCTACTACAATTCATGTTGGATTTAGAGTTCCATATTCATCTATCTATATAGGAGAGAACACAAGGAAACCTACAAATAAAAACTGCTACTGTAAAAGAACGCTTCAAACTAGAAGAACAAAATTTCATGAGTCAAGTGGGATTTGTGTACCGATCATTGCCACCAAGTATCATCAAGATTGGGTGAAAAAATGTTTGCTCTAATTCGGAAACTCGTTATTTCTTAGAAGCTTGGCAACCCCTCTCAATGAAAGTGCTTTTTCACAGTCTGTGCCTAGGGCTACTTGAAGAGGAAGCAAACCATAGAGACAAAACTGAGACTCCTTTATTATGTCAAGTTTCAAAGAGCTACTACACACCATGTTGGATTTAGAGTTCCAAATTCATCTATCTATATAGGAGAGAACAGAGTGAAACCTACATATAAAAACTGCTACTGTAGACGAAGGCTTCAACCTAGAAGAACACAATTGGGTTAGCCAAGTGGGATTTATGTACCTGTCATTACCATCACGTTTCATCCAAATTGGTTGAAAAATATTTGTTGGTATTTTGGAAATTCGTAATTTCTTCGAAACCTGGCAACCCCTTTCAATGAAAGTGCTCTTCCACAGTCTCTGCTTAGGTATACTTGAAGAGGGAACAACACCTAGAGACAAAAGTGAGAACTACTTTTTTTTGGTCAAGTTTCAAAGAGCTACTACAAACTATTTTGGATTTAGAGTTCCAAATGCATCTATCTATATAGGAAAGAACAGAGGGAAACCTAAATGTAAAAACTGCTACTGTAGACGAACACTTCAACCTAGAAGAACAAAATTTGGTGAGCCAAGTGGGATTTGTGTACTGATCATACCAACAAGTATCATCAAGATTGGGTGAAAAAATATTTCCTGGTATTTCGGAAACCCTTTATTTCTTAGAAGCTTGGCAACCCCTCTCAATGAAAGTGCTTTTCCACAGTCTGTGCCTAGGGCTACTTGAGGAGGAAACAAACCACAGAGACAAAACTGAGAACTCCTTTATTTTGTCAACTTTCAAAGAGGTAATACAAACCATGTTTGATTTAGAGTTCCAAATTCATCTATCTGTATAGGAGAGAACAGAGTGAAACCTAAATGTAAAAACTGCTACTGTAGACGAACACTTCTACCTAGAAGAACAAAATTTGGTGAGCCAAGTGGGATTTGTGTACTTGTCATTACCAACACGTATCTTGCAGATTGGGTGAAAAAAATTTGCTGGTATTTTGGAAACTCCTAATTTCTTGGAAGTTTGGCAAACCCTTTCACTGCAAGTGCTTATCCACAGTCTCTGCTTAGGGCTACTTGAAGAGGAAACACACCATAGAGACAAAACTGAGAACTAGATTTTTTGTCATGTTTCAAGATGCTACTACAAACCATGTTGGATTTAGAGTTCCAAATTCATCTATCTATATAAGAGAGAACAGAGGAAAATCAAAATATAAAAACTGGTACTGTACACGAACGCTTCAAACTAGAAGAACACACTTTGCTGAGCCAAGTGGGATTTGTGTACTGATCATTATACCAAGTATCATCAAGATTGGGTGAAATAATATTTGCTGGTATTTTGGAAGCTCGTTATTTCTTAGAAGCTTGGCAACCCTTCTCAACGAAAGTGCTTTCCAACAGTCTGTGCCTCGGGCTACTTGAAGAGGAAAGAAACCATACAGACAAAACTGAGAACACCTTTATTTTGTCAACTTTCAAAGAGCTACCACAAACCATGTTGGATTTAGAGTTCCAAATTCATCTATCTATATAGGAGAGAACAGAGGTAAACCAAAATATACAAACTGCTACTGTAAACGAACGCTTCAAACAAGAAGAACAAAATTTGGTGAGCCAAGTGGGATTTGTGTACTGATCATTACCACCAAGTATCATCAAGATTGGGTAAAAAAATATTTGCTGGTATTTCGGAAACTCCTTATTTCTTGGAAGCTTGACAACCCCTCTCAGTGAAAGTGCTTTTCCACAGTCTGTGTCTCGAGCTACTTGATGAGGAAACAAACCATAGTGAAAAAAACTGAGAACTACTTTATTTTGTCAAGTTTCAAAGAGCTACTACAAACCATAATGGATTGAGAGTTCCAAATTCATCTATCTATATAGGAGAGAACAGAGTGAAACCTAAATATAAAAACTGCTAGTGTAGATGAAAGCTTAAACCTAGAAGAAAAAATTTGGTCAGAAAAGTGGGATTTGTGTACTGATCATTACCACCAAATATCATCAAGATTTGGTGAAAAAGTATTTGCTGGTATCTCGGAAACTCGTAATTACTTGGAAGCTTGGCAACCGCTCTCAATGAAAATGCGTTTCCACAGTCTGTGCCTAGGGCTGCTTGAAGAGGAAACAAACCATAGAGAGAAAACTGAGAACTCCTTTGTTTTGTCAACCTTCAAAGAGCTACTACAAACCTTGTTGGATTTAGAGTTCCAATATAAACTATCTATATAGGAGAGAACAGAGTGAAACCTAAATATAAAAACTGATACGGTAAACGAATGCTTCATCCTAGAAGAACAAAATTTGGTGAGCCAAGTGGGATTTGTGTACTTGTCATTACCACCACGTATCATCCAGATTGGGTGAAAAAATATTTGCTGGTATTTCGGAAACTCGTAATTTCTAGGATACTTGGCAATCCCTTTTAATGAAAGTGCTTTTCCACAGTCTGTGCCTAAGGCTACTTGAAGAGGAAACAAACCATAGAGACAAAACTTAGAACTACTTTATTGTGTCAAGTGTCAAAGAGCTACTACAAACCAAGTTGGATTTAGAATTCCAAATTCATCTATCTATAGGAGAGAACAGAGTGAAACCTAAATATAAAAACTGCTACTGTAAAAGAATGCTTCATCCTAGAAGAACAAAATTTGGTGAGGCAAGTGGGATTTGTGTACCTGTCATTACCAACACGTATCATGCAGATTGGGAGAAAAAATATTTGCTGGTATTTCGGAAACTCGTAATTACTTGGAAGCTTGGCAACCCCTCTCAATGAAAGTGCTTTTGCACAGTCTCTGCTTAGGGTTACTTAAAGAGGAAACAAATCATAGAAACAAAACTGAGAACTACTTTTTTTGTCAAGTTTCAAAGAGCTACTACAAACCATGTTGGATTTAGAGTTCCAAATTCATGTATCTATATAGAATAGAACAGAGTGAATCCTAAATGTAAAAACTGCTAGTGTAGATGAACGCTTCAACCTAGAAGAACACAATTTGGTCAGCCAAGTGGGTTTTGTGTACTGTTCATTACCACCACGTATCATCAAGATTGGGTGAAAAAATATTTGCTGGTATTTCGGAAACTCGTTATTTCTTAGAAGCTTGGCAACCACTCTCAATGAAAGTGCTTTTCCACAGTCTGTGCCTAGGGCTACTTGAAGAGGAAACAAACCACAGAGACAAAACTGAGAACTCCTTTATTTTGTCAACTTTCAAAGAGCTACTACAAACCATGTTGGATTTAGAGTTCAAAATTCATCTGTCTATATAAGAGAGAACAGAGTGAAACCTACATACAAATACTGCTACTGTAGACGAACGCTTCAACCTAGAAGAACAAAATTTGGTGAGCCAAGTGGGATTTGTGTACTTGTCATTACCAACACGTATCTTCCAGATTGGGTGAAAAAAAAATTTGCTGGTATTTTGGAAACTCCTAATTTCTTGGAAGCTTGGCAAACCCTTTCACTGAAAGTGCTTTTCCACAGTTTGTGCCTAGGGCTACTTGAAGAGGAAACAAATCATAGAGACAAAACTGAGAACTACTTTATTTTGTCAACTTTCAAAGAGCTACTAGAAACAATGTTGGATTTAGAGTTCCAAATTCATCTAGCTATATAGGAGAGAACAGAGTGAAACCTAAACATAAAAACTGCTGCTGTAGACGAACGATTTAACCTAGAAGAACAAAATTTGGAGAGCCAAGTGGGATTTGTGTACCTGTCATTACCAACAAGTATCATGCAGATTGGGTGAAATTATATTTGCTGGTATTCTTGAAACTCGTAATTTCTTGTAAGCTTGGCAACCCCTTTCAATAAAAGTGCTTTTCCACAGTCTCTGCATAGGGCTACTTGAATAGGAAACAAACCATTGTGGCAAAACTGAGGACTCCTTTATTTTGTCAAGTTTAAAACAGCTACTACAAACCATGTTGGATTTAGAGTTCCAAATTCATCTATCTATATAGGAGAGAACAGAGTGAAACCTAAATATAAAAACTGCTACTGTAGACGAATGGTGCAACCTAGAAGAACACAATTTGGTGTGCCAAGTGGGATTTGTGTACTGATCATTACCACCAAGTATCATCAAGATTGGGTGGAAAAATATTTGCTGGTATTTCAGAAACTCGTTATTTTTTCGAAGCTTGGCAAACCCTCTCAGGGAAGTCCTTTTCCACAGTCTCTGCTTAGGGCTACTTGAATAGGAAACAAACCATAGAGGCAAAAGTGAGAACTCCTTTATTTTGTCAAGTTCCAAAGAGCTACTACAAACCATGTTGAATTTAGAGTTCCAAATTCATCTATCTATAAAGGAGAGAACAGAGGGAATCCTAAAAATAAAAACTGCTGCTGTAAACGAACGTTTCAACCTAGAAGAACAAAACGTGGTGAGCCAAGTCGAATTTGTGTACTTGTCATTACCACCATGTATCATCCAGATTCCGTGAAAAAATATTTGCTGGTATTTCGGAAACTCATAATTTCTGGGAAGCTTGGCAAGCACTTTCAATGAAAGTGCTTTTCCACAGTCTCTGCTTAGGGCACTTGAAGAGGAAACAAGCCATAGAGACAAAACTGTGAACTCCTTTATTTTGTCAAGTTTCAAAGACCTACTAGAAACCATGTTGGATTTAGAGTTCCAAATTCATCTATCTATATAAGAGAGAAGAGATGGAAACCTAAATATATAAACTGCTACTGTAAATGAACGCTTAAAACTAGAAGAACAAAATTTGTTAAGCCAAGTGGGATTTGTGTACCCATCATTACCACAAAGTTTCATCAAGATTGGGTGAAAAAATATTTGCTGGTATTTCGGAAACTCCTTATTTCTTAGAAGCTTGGCAACCCCTCTAAATGAAAGTGCTTTTCCAGCGCTGGGGATGTGGCTCAAGTGGTGGCAAGCTCGCCTGGCATGCGGGCGGCCCGGGTTCGATCCTCAGCAACAGGTACAAACAAAGATGTTGTGTCCACCAAGTACTAAAAAAAAATGTTAAAAAATTCTCTCTCTCTCTCCCTCTCTCTCTCACCCTTTCTTTAAAAAAAAAAGTGCTTTTCCACAGTCTGTGCCTAGGGCTACTTGAAGAGGAAATAAACCATAGAGACAAAACTGAGGACAACTTTATTTTGTCAAGTTTCAAAGAGCTACTACAAACCATGTTGGATTTAGAGTTCCAAATTCATCTACCTATATAGAAGAGAACAGAGTGAAACCTACATATAAAAAATACTACTGTAGACGAACGCTTCAACCTAGTAGAACACAATTTGGTCAGCCAAGTGCGTTTTGTGTACTGATCATTACCAGCACATATCATCAAGATTGGGTGAAAAAATATTTGCTGGTATTTCGGAAACTCGTTATTTCTTAGAAGATTGGCAACCCCTCTCAATGAAAATGCTTTTCCACAGTCTGTGCCTAGGGCTACTTTAAAGGAAACAAACCATAAAGACAAAACTGAGAACTACTTTATTTTGTCAAGTTTCAAAGAGCTACTACAAACCATATTGGATTTAGAGTTCCAAATTCATCTAGCTATATAGGAGAGAACAGAGTGAAACCTAAGTATAAAAACTGCTACTGTAGACGAACGCTTCAACCTAGAAGGACACAATTTGATGAGCCAAGTGGGATGTGTGTTCTGATCATTACCACCACGTATCATCAAGATTCTGTGAAAAAATATTTGCTGGTAATTCAGAAACTCGTAATTTCTTAGAAACTTTACAACCCCTCTCAATGAAAGTACTTTTTTACAGTCTGTGCCTAGGGCTACTTTAAGAGGAAACAAACCATAAAGACAAAACTGAGAACTCCTTTATTTTGTCAAGTTCCAAAGAGCTACTACAAACCATGTTGGATTTAGAGTTCCAAATTCATTTATCTATAAAGGAGAGAACAGAGGGAAACCTAAAAATAAAAACTGCTACTGTAAACGAACGCTTCAACCTAGAAGAACAAAATTTGGTGAGCCAAGTGGAATTTGTGTACTTGTCATTACCACCATGTATCATACAGATTCCGTGAAAAAATATTTGCTGGTATTTCGGAAACTCGTAATTTCTTGGAAGCTTGGCAACCCCTTTCTATGAAAGTGGTTTTCCACACTCTCTGCTTAGGGCACTTGAAGAGGAAACATGTCATAGAGACAAAACGGAGAACTCCTTTATTTTGTCAAGTTTCAAAGAGCTACTAAAATCTATGTTGGATTTAGAGTTCCAAATTCATCTATCTATAAATGATAGAACAGGGTGAAACCTAAAAATAAAAACTGCTATTGTAAACTAAGGCTTCAACCTAGAAGAACAAAATTTGGTGAGCCAAGTGGAATTTGTGTACTTGTCATTACATCCATGTATCATCCATATTGGGTGAAAAAATATTTGTTGGTATTTCGGAAACTCGTTATTTTTTAGATGCTTGGCAACCCCTCTCAATGAAAGTGCTTTTCCACAGTCTGTGCCTAGGGCTACTTGAAGCGGAAACAAACCATATAGACAAATCTGAGATCTCCTTTATTTTGTCAACTTTCAAAGAGTTACTACAAACCATCTTGGATTTAGAGTTCCAAATTCATCTATCTATATAGGAGAGAACAGAGTGAAACCTAAATATATAAACTGCTACTGTAGATGAACGCTTCAACCTAGAAGAACACAATTTGGTCAGCCAAGTGGGTTTTGTGTACTGATCATTACCACCACGTATCATCAAGATTGGGTGAGAAAATATTTGCTGGTATTTCGGAAACTCGTAAATTCTTGGAAGCTTGGCAACGCCTTTCAATGAAAGTTCTTTTCCACAGTCTCTGCTTAGAGCTACTTGAAGAGGAAACAAACCATAGAGACAAAAATGAGAAGTCCTTTATTTTGTCAAGTTTCAAAGAGCTACTACAAACCATGTTGGAAATAGAGTTCCAAATTCATCTATCTATATAGGAGAGAACAGAGGGAAACCTAAAAATATAAACTGCTACTGTAAATGAACGCTTAAAACTAGAAGAACAAAATTTGGTGCGCCAAGTGGGATTTGTGTACCGATCATTACCACCAAGGATCATCAAGATTGGGTGAAAAAATATTTGCTGGTATTTCAGAAACTCGTTATTTTTTGGAAGCTTGGCAACCCCTCTCATTGAAAGTAATTTTCCAAAGTCTATGCCTAGGGCAACTTGAAGAGAAAATAAACCATAGAGACAAAACTGAGAACTCCTTTATTTTGTCAAGTTTCAAAGAGCTACTACAAACCATGTTGGATTTAGGGTTCCAAATTCATCTGTCTATATAGAAGAGAACAGAGTGAAACCTACATATAAAAACTGCTTCTGTAGACGAACGCCTCAAACTAGAAGAACACAATCTGGTGAGCCAATGGGTTTTTTGTACTGATCATTACCACCACGTATCACCAAGGTTGGGTGAAAAAATATTTGCTGGTATTTTGGAAACTCGTTATTTATTTGAAGCTGGGTAAACACTCTCAATGAAAGTGCTTTTCCACAGTCTCTGCCTAGGGCTACTTGAAGAGGAAACAAAAAATAGAGACAAAACTGAGAAGTCCTTTATTTTGTCAAGTTTCAAAGAGCTACTACAAACCATGTTGGAAATAGAGTTCCAAATTCATCTATCTATATAGGAGAGAACAGAGGGAAACCTAAAAATATAAACTGCTACTGTAAATGAACGCTTAAAACTAGAAGAACAAAATTTGGTGCGCCAAGTGGGATTTGTGTACCGATCATTACCACCAAGTATCATCAAGATTGGGTGAAAAAATATTTGCTGGTATTTCAGAAACTCGTTATTTTTTGGAAGCTTGGCAACCCCTCTCATTGAAAGTAATTTTCCACAGTCTATGCCTAGGGCAACTTGAAGAGAAAATAAACCATAGAGACAAAACTGAGAACTCCTTTATTTTATCAAGTTTCAAAGAGCTACTACAAACCATGTTGGATTTAGGGTTCCAAATTCATCTGTCTATATAGAAGAGAACAGAGTGAAACCTACATATAAAAACTGCTTCTGTAGACGAACGCCTCAAACTAGAAGAACACAATCTGGTGAGCCAATGGGTTTTTTGTACTGATCATTACCACCACGTATCACCAAGGTTGGGTGAAAAAATATTTGCTGGTATTTTGGAAACTCGTTATTTATTTGAAGCTGGGTAAACACTCTCAATGAAAGTGCTTTTCCACAGTCTCTGCCTAGGGCTACTTGAAGAGGAAACAAAAAATAGAGACAAAACTGAGAACTCCTTTATTTTGTCAATTTTCAAAGCCCTACTACAAACCATGTTGGATTTAGAATACCAAATTCATCTATCTATATAGGAGAGGACAGAGGGAAACCTAAAAATATAAACTGCTACAGTAAACGAATGCTTAAAACGAGAAGAAAAAAATTAGTTGTGCCAAGTGGGATTTGTGTGCCTGTCATTACCACCAAGTATCATCAAGATTGGTTGAAAAAATATTTGCTGGTATTTCGGAAACTCGTTATTTTTTGGAAGCTTGGAAACCCCTCTCTATGAAAGTCCGTTTCCACAGTCTGTGCCTAGGGCTACTTGAAGAGGAAATAAACCATAAAGACAAAACTGAGAAGTACTTTATTTTGTCAAGTTTCAAAGAGCTACTACAAACCATTGTGGATTTAGAGTTCCAAATTCATCTATCTATATAGAAGAGAACAGAGTGAAACCTACATATAAAAACTGGTACTGTAACGAACGCTTCAACCTAGAAGAACTCAATTTGGTCAGCCAGTGGGTTTTTTGTACTGATCATTACCACCACCTATCATCAAGATTGGGTGAGAAAATATTTGCTGGTATTTCGGAAACTCTTTATTTCTTAGAAGCTTGGCAACCCCTTTCAATGAAAGTTCTTTTCCACAGTCTCTGCTTAGAGCTACTTGAAGAGGAAGCAAACCATAGACACAAAACTGAGAACTAAAATTTTTTGTCAAGTTTCAAAGAGCTACTAAAAACCATGTTGGATTTAGAGTTCCAAATTCATCTATCTATGAAGGATAGAACAGGGTGAAACCTAAAAATAAAAACTGCTGTTGTAAACGAACCCTTCAACCTAGAAGAACAAAATTTGGTGAGCCAAGTGGAATTTTTGTACTTGTCATTACCACCATGTATCATCCACATTGGGTGAAAAAATATTTGCTGGTATTTCGGAAACTCTTTATTTCTTAGAAGCTTGGCAACCCCTTTCAATGAAAGTTCTTTTCCACAGTCTCTGCTTAGAGCTACTTGAAGAGGAAATAAACCATAGAGACAAAACTGAGAACTCCTTTATTTTGTCAAGTTTCAAAGAGCTACTACAAACCATGTTGGATATAGAGTTCCAAAATCATCTATCTATATAGGAGAGAACAGAGTGAAACCTACATATAAAAACTGCTACTGTAGACGAACGCCTCAACCTAGAAGAACACAATCTGGTCAGCCAAGTGGGTTTTTTGTACCGATCATTACCACCACGTATCATCAAGATTGGGTGAAAAAATATTTGCTGGTATTTCGGAAACTTGTTATTACTTAGGAGCTTGGCAACCCCTCTCAATGAAAGTGCTTTTCCACAGTCTGTGCCTAGGGCTACTTGAAGCGGAAACAAATCATAGAGACAAATCTGAGAACTCCTTTATTTTGTCAAGTTTCAAAGAGCTCCTACATACCATGTTGGATTTATAGTTCCAAATTCATCTATCTATATAGGAGTGAACAGAGTGATACCTAAATATAAAAACTGCTACTGTAGATGAACGCTTCAACCTGGTAGAACACAATTTAGTCAGCCAATTGTGTTTTGTGTACTGATCATTACCACCACGTATCAACAAGATTGGGTGAAAAAATATTTGCTGGTATTTCGGAAACTCGTTATGTATTTGAAGCTGGGTAAACCCTCTCAATGAAAGTGCTTTTCCACAGTCTGTGCCTAGGGCTACTTGAAGAGGAAACAAACCATAGAGACAAAACTGA
>NW_027517651.1:0-41076 GCF_048772815.1 Callospermophilus lateralis
GTGAGCTAGGGGAGAAGCCAGTACAGGTGAGCAGGGCCATTGGGGAACAGGACCAGGGGGAGCAGGGCCTAGGGGGAGCATGGGCACAGGAAAACAGGGCCCTGGGGGACCACAGCCCAAGAGCAGGACCAGGGAAGAGCGGGGACTCAGTGAGCAGTACCACGAGGAGCAGGGCCCAAGGGGGAGAAGGGCCCAGCAGAGCAGGGCCAGGAGGAAAAGGGCCCAGGGGAGCAGGGCCAGGGGGAGCAGGCCCAGAGATTAGGGCCCTGGGGACACAGTCAGGGGAGCAGGAACAGGGGAGCAGGACTGGAGGGAGTAGGGCTCAGGGGACAGAGCCAGGGTGGGCAGGGCCCAAGAGGAGCAGGTGGGCAGGTTCCAGGAGAGGAGTATTAGAGGACCAGGGATGAGGAGAGCAAGGCTAGGAGGAAGAGCCCACAGGTTGTAGAGCCAGGAGGAGAAGGGCCAAGGGAGCAGGGCCCAGGCGGAAAAGTGCCCAGGGAGAGCATTACCAGGGGGAGCAGGTCCTGGAGGAGTTGGTCCCGGGGAGTAGGGCAAGGGGGAGCTGGGATAGCTGGAGCAAGACCCAAGAGAAGCAGGGAACAGGGGAGAAGAGCCCAGGGGAGCAGGCCCATAGAAAGGAGGCCTACGGGGAGAAAGGCCCAGAGAGAGGCTAGGGGGAGCAGAGCCCACAGGGATTGGGGCATGGGAAGCAAAACCAGGGTAGCAGGGACAATGGAGAGCAGGACTAGAGGGAGAGGGACCAGGGGAGCAGGACACAGGGAACAGGGTCCAGGGAAGCAAAATCAGGGGAGCAGAGACCAGAGAGCAGGTGCAGGGGTGAGCCGGTCCAGTGGGGAAGGGCCAGAAGGAGCAGGGTCCGGGGAGCAGGACCAGAGGGAGCAGGTCTCAGGGAGCCAGGGATCAGGAGGAACAGGTCCAGGGGAGCAGGGCCAGTGGAGCGGGGCCCAAGGAAGCAGGACCAGGGAGAGCAGGGCCAAGAAGTTGCAGTGCTCAGGGGAACAGAGCCCAGGGTAGCAGGGCACATGGAATAGGGCCAGGAGGAGCAGGTGTTAGGTTGAGCAGTACCAGGAGGAGCAGGTAACGGGGAGCTGGCTCTGGGGAAGCAGTGCGGAGGGACAGCAGGGCCAGGGACAGCAGGGTCCTTGGGTAAGCAGGAAGGGGGGAGCAGGCCCAGGGAGAAGCGGGCCAGGGGTAGCAGAGCCGAGTAGATCAGTGCTAGGGATAGCAGAACCCACAGAGAGTAGGGGCAGAGGAGACCAGTACAGGTAAGCAGGGCCCATCGGGAACAGGACCAGGGGGAGCAGGATCCAGGGGAGCAGGGCCTAGGGGAAGCAGGGCACAGGGGAAAACAGGGCCCAGGGAAGCAGAGCCAAGAGCATGACCAGGGGGAGAGCGGGACCCAGTGAGCAGTGCCACGAGGAGCAGAGACCAATGGGAGAAGGGCCCAGCAGAGCAGGGCCAGGAGGAAAAGAGCCAAGGGGGGCACGGCCCAGGAGAGCCGGGCCCAGGGGTGCAGGGCCAGGGGAGCAAGCACAGAGAGCAGGACCCTGGGGAACAGAGTCAAGGGAACAGGAACAGGGGAGCAGGACTGGAGCAAGTAAGGCCAGAAGTCAAGGCAGGGTGGCAGGGACCAGGGAGCAGGTGGGGCAAGGTCCAGGGAGAGGAGTATTAGAGGACCAGGGATGAGGAGAACAAGGATAGGGGTGCAGAGCCAACAGGGAGTAGAGCCAGAAGGAGAAGGGCCAGGGGAGCAGGGCCCAGGCAGAAAGGGCCAGGGAGAGCATACAGGGGGAGCAGGTCCTGGAGGAACCGGCCCCGGGGAAGTAGGGCAAGGGGAGCTGGGATAGGGGGAGCAAGGCCTAAGAGAAGCAGGGAACAGGGGGAGAAGGGCCCAGGGGAGCAGGGCCCATGCGGAGCAAGAGCAGGTGGAGCAGGGCCCAGGGGGAAGGGTCCAGGGGAAGTAGGGTGCAGAGGAGCATGGCCCAGGGGAGCAGGGCCAGGTGAGCAAGGCCAGAGGAAATGGGGCCCGGGAAGCAGGAACAGGCGAGCAGGGCTAAGCGGGAGGAACTCAGGAAGAGGTGAGCCCAGTGTGGAGCAGGGCTCAGGAAAGTAGTTCTAGAGGAGCAGGGCCCAGGAGAATCAGAAATCAGGGAGAATACGGTCCAGGGTATTACGGACCATTTAGGGCAAGACCATGGGGAGCAGAGCCCATGGAGAGCAGGACCCAGGCGCAGCAGGGCTCAGGAGAGCAGTGCCCAGAAGGAGCAGGGTCAAGGGAAGCGGGGCCAGGGAAGCAGGGCTGAGGGAGGAGCAGGCCCAGGGGAGCAGGGCCAAGGGTTGCAGGGCCAGGAGTTAGGTCCAGGAGGAGCAGCCCATGGGGAACAGAGCCATGGCTATCAGGAACAAGTGAGCAGGACACAAGACAGCAGAACCAAGGGATTAGGGCCAGGGGGAGAAGGGCCCAATGCAAGAGGGAGCAGTCACCCAGGAAATCGGGACCAGAGGGAGCAGGGCCAAATTGAGCTGGGCCCAGGGGAGCAGGGTCAGGGGGAATACAGCCTGAGTGAGCAGGACCAGAGGGAGCATGGCCCAGGGGAGCAGGACCACAGAGGAGGACAGCTTAGGGGAGTAGGGCCAGAGGTGCAGAGCCAGGGGAAACAGGGCAAGGAGGAGCATGGCTAGGAGGATCAGGGCCCAGGAGAAGCAGAGAACAAGGGAAGAAGGGTCCGGGGTAGCAGAGCCCATGGGGAGCAATACCAGGGGGCAGCAGGGCCAAGTGGGAAGGTCCCAGGGGGAATAGGGCACAGGGAGCAGAGCCAAGGAGGAGTATGGCCCAGGGGGAGCTGGCCCAAGGAAAGCAGGGACTAGAAGAACAGGGCCCATGGGGAGCAGGGCCAGGGCGAAGGGCCCATGGGGAGCAGGGCCAGGGGAAGCAGGACACAAGGGGTGCAGGACCCAGGGGAGCAGGCCAAGTGGGAGCGGGTTCCAGGTGAATAAGGCCCAGGATGAGCATAACCAGGGGGAGCAGGGCCCTGGGGAGCAGGACTGGAAGGAGTAGGGCCCAGGGGAGCAGAACCAGGGCCAGGTGGATCAGGGTCCAGGAAGAGGAGGACCAAGGGAAGCAGGGCCCAGGAGAGCAGGGCTAGGGAGTGCAGAGCCCACAGGGAGGAGGGCCAGAGGGAGTATGGCCTATGGCGAACAGTATCAGGGAGAGCATGGCCCTGGGAAGCAGGGACATGGGGAGTGGGTCCAGGAGGAAAAGTGCCAAGGGTAGTAGGGCCCAGGGAGAGAACTACCTGGGGGTGCAGGGCCCCAGAGTTCAGGCCCAGGGGAGCATGTCCCATGGGGAGCAGCGGTTGGAGGTGCATGGCTCAGGTGTATGGTCTAGGGGGAGCAGATCCCATAGGGAGTAATGCCAGGGAAGCAGAGGTCAAGGGTAAGAGAGTTTGGAGTAGCAGGGCACAGGGAAGCAGGGCCTAAGAGAGGAGGGCCAGGGGAGCCAGTTCCATAGGGAGTCCAGTCCAGGAAACAGGACCAGGGAAGCAAGGCCGAGGGGGAGGTAGGTCCAGGAAAGCATGACCAGAGGAGCTGGGCCCAGGGTAGGAGGGCCTAGAGGAGCAGAGCCAGGGGGAGCAGAGCCCAGGGAAGAAGGCCAATGGAAGCAAGGCCCAGAAGAGCAGTGCAAAGGGGAGCAGGGCCTGGTGTGCAGGGCCCAGGGGAGCAGGACTGCGAGAAGTAGGGCCCAAGGAACCAGGACCATGAGGAGCAGCACCCAGGAGGAGCAGGACCGGCAGAGCAGGGCCCAGGGAGAGAGGACCAGGGGGTGCAGATCCAGAGAGCAGGCTAAGGGGAACAGTGCCTACAGGGAGTAGGGCCAGGGAAAGAAGTTTCCAGAGGAGCAGGGCCAAAGGGAGCATAGGCAGGGAGAAACGGGCAAGGGGGACAAGGGCCCAGTGAGAGCAGTACCATGGATAGCAGGTCCCAGAGGAGGAGGCCCAGGGAAGCAGGGCAATAGGAGCAGGAACAGGGGAAGCAGAACCCAGGAGAAGCAGGGAACAGTGGGATAAGGGACCGGGGGAGCTGGGCCCATGGGGAGCAGGCCCCAGGGGATGAAGGGCCCAGGGGAACAGGACTGGAGGGAATAGGGCCCAGGGGAACAGGGCCAGGGGGAAGAGGGCCAAAGGACAGGAAGATCTGGGGAGCAGGGCCCAGGAGAGCAGGGCTAGTAGGAGCATAGCCCAGGGATAGCAGTACTAGAGGAGCACAGCCCAGGAAAGCAGGGACAGGGAGGTTCCGGGCCCAGGGGAGCAGGCCAGCGGGAATAGGACGAAAGAGAGCAGGTCCAGGGTCGTAGGGTCCAAGGAACCAGGACTGGGGGAGCAGGGCCCAGGGGAGAAGGGCCAGTGGGAGCAGGGCCCACAGGGAGTGGGGCCTGAGGGAGCAGGGACAGGGGATCAGGGCTCAAGGGTAGCAGAGCCCCAGGGGGTAGAAGGGCCAAGTGAAGCAGGGCCAGGAGGATCAGGGCCCAGGGGTATCAGTACCAGAGGAGCACAGCCCAGGGGAGCAGGGACAGGGAGGATTAGGGCCCGGGAGGCAGGCCAGTGGGAATGGGACCAAGGAGAGCAGATCCAGGGTCGTAGGGTCCTAGGAACCAGGACTGGGGGGAGCAGGGCCCAGAGGAGAAGGGCCAGTGGGAGCAGGGCACGGGAGGAGCAGGACCACATGGAGCAGGCCCCATAGAAAGGAGGCCTATGGGGAGAAAGGCCCAGGAGAGCATGGCTAGGGGGAGCAGATCCCACAGGGAGTTGGGGCACGGGAAGCAAAACTAGGGTAGCAGGGATAATGGAGAGCAGAACCAGTGGGAGGCGGGACCAGGGGCAGCGGGACACATTTGAACCAGGGTCTAGGGAAGCAAAATCAGGGATAGCAGGGCACAGAGAGCAGGTTCAGGGGTGAGCCGGGCCCAGTGGAGAAGTGCCAGGAGGAGCAGGGTCCGGGGGAGCAAGACCAGAGTGAGCAGGACCCAGGGGAGCAGGATCAGGAGGAACAGGTCTAGGGGGAGCAGGGCCAGTGGGAGCGGGGCCCAAGGAAGCAGGTCCAGGAAGACCAGGACACGAAGATGCAGTGCTCAGGGGGAACAGAGCCACGGGGAGCAGGGCACATGGTGCAGGTCCAGGAGGAGCAGGTCCCAGGGGGAGCAGTAACCAGGAGGAGCAGGTACCGGGTGACCAGGCCCCTGGAAGCAGTGCGAGGGACAACAGGGCCAGGGACAGCAGGGTCGTAGGGTAAGCAGGACAGGGGGGAGCAGGGCCCAGGGAGAGGAGGGCCAGGGGTAGCAGAGCCAGTAGATCAATGCTAGCATAGCAGAGCCCACAGGGAGTAGGGGCGGGGAGAGGAGTACAGGTGAGCAGGGCCCATGGGTATCAGGGACCAGGGGGAGCAGGATCCAGGGGGAGCAGGGACTAGGGGAGCAGGGCACAAGGAAAACAGGGCCCAGGGAGAAGAGCCCAAGAGCAGGACCAGGGGAGAGCGGAACTAGTGAGCAATGCCATGAGGAGGAGGGCCCAGGGGAGAAGGGCCCAGCAGAGCAGGGCCAGGAGGAAATGGGCCCAGGGGAGGCAAGGCCCAGGAGAGCAAGACCCAGGGGAGCAGGACAGAAGGAGCAGGCCCAGAGAGCAGGGCCCTGGGGAACAGAGTCAGGGGAGCAGGAACAGGGGCGCAGTTCTGCAGGGAGTAGGGACCAGGAGACAGGGCAATGGTGGTACCCCTGGACCCTGATCCACCTGGCCCTGGTTCTGCTCCCCTGGGCCCTACTCCCTCCAGTCGTGGTCCCCAGGGCCCTGCTCCCCCTGGTTATGCTCTTCCTGGGCCTTGGTCAACCTGGAACCCGCTCCCACTTGGCCTGCTCCCCTGGGCCCTGCACCCCTTGTGTCCTAGTTCCCCTGGCCCTGCTCCCCATGGGCCTTGTTCTTCTGGTCCCTGCTTTCCCTGGGCCTGCTCCCCTGGGCCATACTCCTCCTTGGCTCTGCTCCCCTGTGCCCTATTCCCCCTGGGACCCTTCCCACTTGGGCCCTGCTGCCCCTGGTATTGCTCCCCATGGGCTCTGCTCCCCTGGACCCTTCTTCCCCTGTTCTCTGCTTCTCCTGGGCCCTGATCCCTCTAGCCATGATCCTCCTTGCCCTGTTCCCCTGGCTCTGCACCTCTGGGCCCTACTACCCTGAGCTGTGCTCCTCTGTGGCCCTGCTCCCATGGGCCATGCTCCCTCTGGTCCTGCTCACTCAGGCTGTATTCCCCCTGAGTCTGCTCCCCTGGGCCCTGCTCTATTGGGCCCTGCTCCCTCTTGTCCTGATTTCCTGGGTGACTGCTCCCCCTTGCATTGGGCCCCTTCTCCCCCTGGCCCTAAACCCCTGGTTCTGCTCTCCTTGTGTCCTGCTCCACTTGGTCCTGATAGCCATGGCCCTGCTCCCCAACGGGCTTGCTCCTCCTGGAACTAACCCCTGGCCCTGCAGCCCCTGGCCCCGCTCCCCTGGGCCCTGCTCCTCCTCAGCCCTGCTTCCCCTGGCCCTGCTTCCCTTGACCCTGCTCCTTCTAGGCCCTGCTCCCCTGAGCCCTGCTCCCCCTGGGTCCTGCTCTCCGTGGGCTCTGTTCCCCCATGGTCTTGCCCCAAATGGTCCGTAATACCCCGGACCCTATTCTCCCTGATTTCTGATTCTCCTGGGCCCTGCTCCTCCTGGCCCTGCTTTCCTGGGCCCTGCTCCCCACTGGGCTCACCTCTTCCTGAGTCCTGCTCCCGCTTAGCCCTGCTTGCCCTGTTCCTGCTTCCCCGGGCCCCATTCCCTCTGGCCCTGCTCACCTGGCCCTGCTTTCTTCGGCCCAACTTCCCCTGGCCCTGCTCCCCTGGGCCCAGGCTCCTCTGCAACCCTACTTCCCCTGGACACTTCCCCCCTGGGCCCTGCTCCACCTGCTCTTGCTCCACATGGGCCCTGCTCCCCTGGGCCCTTCTCATCCTGCTCCCTGCTTCTCTTGGTCCTTGCTCCCCCTATCGCAACTCCCCCTTGCCCTACTTCCGCGGGGCCTACTCCTTCAGGACCTGCTCCCCCTGGTAATGCTCTCCCTGGCCCTTTTCCGCCTGGGCCCTGCTCGCCTGGCCCTTCTCCTCCTGGCTCTACTCCCTGTGGGCTCTGCACCCCTAGCCTTGCTCTCCTCATCCCTGGTCCTCTAATACTCCTCTTCCTGGACCCTGCCCCACCATGGCCCTGTCCCCTTGGCCCTACTTCCCCGAGTCCTGCACCCCTGTTCCTGCTCCCCTGACTCTTTTCCCCAGGGCCCTAATCTCTGGGCCTGCTCCCCCTGTCCCTGCTCCCCTGGGCCCTGCTCTCCTGGGCCCTGCCCCCCCTGGTCTCTTTTCCTTTTGGCCCTGCTCTGCTGTGCCCTTCTCCCCGTTGGGCCCTGCTCCACTTGGCACTGCTCACTGGGTCCCGCTCTCCCCTAGTCCTGCTCTTGGGCTCTGCTCCCCCTGGGCCCTGTTTTCCCTGTGCCCTGCTCCCCCAAGACCCTGCTCTCCCTGGTCCTGTTCCCCATGGGCCCTGCTCACCTGTACTGCTCTCCGTGCCCCTACTCCCTGTGGGCTCTGCTATCCCTAGCACTGATTTCTGGGCTCTGCTACCCCTGGCCTTCCTCTCCCTGTGCCCTGCCACCCCCTGTCCCTCCTCTCCCTTGGCCCTGCCACCCCCTGTCCTGCTTAACCTAGGACCCTGCTGTCCATGGGCCTGCTGTCTCTCACACTGCTTCCCTGGGGCCTGCTCCCCTGGACCTGCTCCTCCTGGTACTGCTCCCCCTCGTGTTGCTCCCTTTGGGATCTGCTCCTCTTGGCCCTGCTCCCATGTGCCCTGCTCCCATGTGACCAGCTCCCCCTGGGCTCTGTTTCCCCTGAGCACTGCAACTTTTTGGCCCTGTTCTCCCTGGTCCTGCTTCCTTGGGCCCTGCTCCCACTGGTCCTGCTCCCCCTGGACCTGTTCCTCCTGATCCTGCCTCCCGGGGACCTGCTCTCTCTGGTCCTGCTCCCCCAGACCCTTCTCCTTCTGGCCCTTCTCCACTGGGCCCTGCTCCCCCCAGTCCTGGTTCCTTGGGCCCTACGACCCTGGACCTGTTCTCCTTGGTCCTATTCCCCCTGGCCTGCTCCCCTGGGCCCTGACCCTCACTGTCCCTGCTCCCCTGAAATGTGCTCTTCTAGTATTGTTACCCCTGGGCTCTGCTCCTACTAGCCCTGCTCTCCTGGGCCCTGCTCCCCAGATCCTCCTGTCCTTTGGCCCTGTTCCTCCTGGCCCTGTTCCCCTGGGCCTTATTCCCTCCAGTCCTGTTCCCCTGGGCCCATCATCCCCTGGGCCCTGCTCCCCATGGGCCTAGCTCCCCCGGGCCCTAATCCCCCTGTTCCCTGCTTCTTTTCGGTTCTGCTTCCCCTGGCCCTGCTCCCTATTACCCTGCTTTCCTGGGCCTCCTCCCCTGGGACCTGCTATCCCTGGTACTGCTCTCACTGGGCCCTTGTCCCCCTTGCCCGTTTCTTCCTGGCTATGCTCCCCTGGGCCCTGCTCCTCTTGTAACTTCTTTCGCTGGCCCTACTCCCTGTAGGCACTGTTCCCCTTAGCCCTGCTCTCCTGGGCTCTGCAGCCCCTGGTCCTCCTCTCCCTGGGCCCTGCTCTGCCCAGTCCTGCTCCTCCTGGGTGCTGCTCCTCATGGTCCTGCTCCCTTGGGCCCTACTTCCTGCAGTCCTGCTCCCCTGGACCTTTCACACCAGGCCCTGCTCTTCTGGGCCTTGATTCCCTTGGCCTTCTCCCCTGGGCTCTGCTCCCCCTGGCACTGCTCCCCCTGTCCCTTTTCTTCTGGCTCTACTCCCCCTGGCTCTTCTCCCCTGGGGCCTGCTACTCTGGGACCTGATCTCCCTGACCCTTCTCCCTTGTGTCCTGCTCTCCCTGGCCGTTATGCTTTGGGTCCTTCTCCCCCTGTGTCCTGCTCCCCTGGGACGAGCACCCCCTATGTCCTGGTTCCCCCTGCCCTGCTCCCCTGGATTGTTCTTCCTTTGGTCCTGCTTCCCCTGCGCCCTGCTCCTCCGGGCCCTGCTCTCCATGTCCTGTTCTTTTCTTGGCTCTGCTCACCAGGCCCTGCTCCCCTGGGCCCTGCTCTTCTGGGTCTTGCTTCCCTTGGCCTTCTCCCCTGGGCTCTGCTCCCCCTGGCTCTACTCCTCTAGGCCCTCCTACCCTGGGCCCTGCTCCCTCTAGTCCTGCTTTCCTGGACCTACCTCCTTCTTGGCCTTGCTTTCCGGGTCCTGTTTCCTGGGCTCTACTCCCTATGGAACTGGCCCCCCTGGGCCCTGCTTCCCTGTGCCCTGCTACTCCAAACTCTGCTACACCTGACTCTGCTCCCCCTGGCCCTATTCCCTGTGGGCTCTGCTCCTACTATCCCTGCTCTCCTGGTCCCTACTCCCCAGATCCTCCTGTCTTTTGGCCCTGTTCCCCTGGGCCCTATTCCCTCCAGTCCTGTTCCCCTGGGCGCTTCTTCCCCTGGGCCTTGCTCCCCATGGGCCCAACTCCCCAAGGCCCTTATCCCCCTGTTCCCTGCTTCTCCTGGGTTCTGCTTCCCCTGGCCCTGCTCCCTATTGCCCTGCTTCCCTGGGCCTCCTCCCCTGGGACCTGCTATCCCTGGTACTGCTCTCACTGGGCCCTTGTCCCCGTTTCCTTTTTCTCCCTGGCTATGCTCCCCTTTGTCCTGCTCCTCTTGTAACTTTTTTCCCTGGCCTTACTCCCTGTAGGCACTTTTTCCCGTAGCCCTGCTCTCCTGGGCTCTGCATCCTCTGGTCCTCCTCTCCCTGGGCCCTGCTCTGCCCAGTCCTGCTCCTCCTGGGTGCTGCTCCTCCTGGTCCTGCTCCCTTGGGCCCTACTTCCCGCAGGCCTGCTCCCCTGGGCCCTGCACACCAGGCCCTGCTCCCCTGGGCCATACTTTTCAGGGCCATGCTTCCCTTGGCCTTCTCCCCTGGGCTCTGCTCCCCCTGGCTCTGATCCTCTAGGCCCTCCTACCCTGGGCCCTGCTCCCTCTGCTCCTGCTTTCCTGTACATACCACCCCTAGGCCTTGCTCCCCGGGTCCTGCTTCCTGGGCTCTACTCCCTATGGAACGGCCACCCTGGCCCTCCTCTCCTAGGCTCTGCTTCCCTGTGCCCTGCTACTCCAAACTTTGCTACCCCTGACTCTGCTCCCCCTGGCCCTACTCCCTATGGGATCTGCTCCCGCTAGACCATGCACCTGAGCCATTCACCTCCAACGGCTGCTCCCCATGGGACCTGCTCCCCTGGGCCTGAAGTCCGGGGCTCTGCACCCCCAGGTACTTCTCTCCCTGGGCCCTTATACCCTTGGCCCTTTTCCTCCTGGCCCCAGTCCCCATGGCCATCTCCCCCGGGCCATGCTCTCTCTAATACTGTTTCCCATTGGCCCTACTGCCTCTGGCTCTCCTCCCTGTTTGCTCTGCACTCCCTAGCCCTGCTCTCCTGGGACCTGCTCCCCTTGGTCTCCTCTTCCTGAACCCTGAACCACCTGGCCCTGGTTCTGCTCCCCTGGGCCCTACTCCCTCCAGTCCTGCTCCCCAGGGCCCTGCTCCCCCTGGTTATTTCCCCTCCTGGGCCTTGGTCAACCTGGAACCCGCTCCCACTTCGCCTGCTCCATTGGGCCCTGCACCCCTTGTGTCCTCCTTCCTCTGGCCCTGCTCCACATGGACATTCGCCCTGGCCCTGCTCCACATGGGTCCTGTTCATCTGGTCCCTGCTTTCCTGGGCCTGCTCCCCTGGGCCATACTCCTCCTTGGCTCTGCTCCCCTGTGCCCTATTCCCCTGGGACCTTCCCACTTGGGCCCTGCTCCCCCTGGTATTGCTCCCCATGGGCTCTGCTCCCCTGGACCCTTCTTCCCCTGTTCTCTGCTTCTCCTGGGCCCTGATCCCCCTAGCCATGCTCCTCCTTGCCCTATTCCCCCTGGCTTTGCACCTCTGGGTTCTACTCCCCTGAGCTGTACTCCTCTGTGCCCCTGCTTCCTCTGGTCCTGATTTCCTAAGTGACTGCTCTCCCTTGTATTGGGCCCTTGTCCCCCTGGCCCTAATACCCTGCTTCTGCTCTCCTTGTGGCCTGCTCCACTTGGTGCTGATAACCATGGCCCTGCTCCCCATGGGGGTTGCTCCTCCTGGACCTAACCCCTGGCCCTGCAACTCCTGGCCCTGCTCCCCTGGGCCCTGCTCCTCCTCAGCCCTGCTTCCCTGGCCCTGCTTCCCTTGACCCTGCTCCTTCTGGGCCCTGCTCCCCTGAGCCCTGCTCCCCTGGGTCCTGCTCTCCATGGGTTCTGCTCCCCATGGTCTTGCCCCACATGGTCCGTGATACCCTGGACCCTATTCTCCCTGATTTCTGATTCTGCTGGGCCCTGCTCCTCCTGTTCCTGCTTCCCCTGGCCCCATTCCCTCTGGCCCTGCTCCCCCTGGGCCCTGTTTTTCCCTGTGCCCTGTTCCCCCTAGGCCCTTCTCCCCCTGGATCCTGCTCCCCCTGGTCCTGTTTCCCATGAGCCCTGCTCACCTGTACCTCTCTCCCTGCCCCTACTCCCTGTGGGCTCTGCTATCCCTAGCACTCATCTACTGGGCTCTGTTAACCCTGGCCCTCCTCTCCCTGGGCCCTGCTCCCCGCTGTCCTGCTTACCCTAGGACCCTGCTGACCCTGGCCCTGCTGTCCCTCGCACTGCTTCCCCAGGGCCTGCTCCCCCGGTACCTGCTCTTCCTGGTACTGCTCCCCCTGTTCTTGCTCCACTTGGGCCCTGCTCTTCCTGGCCGTGCTCCCATGTGCCCTGCTCCCCCTGGGCTCTGTTCCCTTGATCACTGCAACTTCTTGGCCCTGCTCCCTCTGGTCCTGTTCCCCAGACCCTGCTCTTCCTGGCCCTTCTCCACTGGGCCCTGTTCACCCCTGGACCTGCTCTCTTGGCCCTGCTCCCCTTGAATTTGCTTCCCTGGACCCTGGTACCCCTGTGTCCCACTCCCCCTGTTCCCTCCTCCCCCTGGTTCTGTTCTCCATTGTCCCTGCTACCTTGGTTTTGCTTCCCGTGCCCCAAATCCTTGTGGGATGTGCTCCCCCTAGCCATGCTCTCCTGGGCCTTTATACCCTTAGGCCTCCTTTCTATGGGGCCTGCTCCACGTGGTCCTGCTCCACCTGGGTCCTGCTTCCACTGGCCCTTATCTCGTGGGCCCTGCTCCCCCCAGTCCTGGTTCCTTTGTTCCCTACGTCCCTGGACCTGCTCTTCTTGGTCCTATTCCCCCTGGCCTGCTCCCCTGGGCCCTGATCCTCCCTGTTACTGCTCCCCTGGGCTGTGCTCCTCTGGTACTGCTAGCCCTGGGCCCTGCTCCTCCTGGCCCTGCTCCTCTAGGCCTTCTACCCCCTGGGCTTCGCTACTCTCGAGCCCTGCTCCCCTGTCCCTGCTCCCTCAGGCCCCACTCCCTGTGGGCTCTGCTCCTACTCCCCTGCTCTCCTGGGCCCTGCTACCCAGATCCTCCTGTACTTTGGCCCTCTTCCCCCTGGCCCTGTTCCCATGGGCCCTATTGCCTCCAGTCCTGTTCCCCTGGGCACTTCTTCCCCTGGGCCCTGCTCCCCATGGGCTCAGCTCCCCCGGGCCCTTATCCCCCTGTTCCATGCTTCTACTGGGTTCTCCTTCTCCTGGCCCTGCTCCCTATTGCCCTGCTTCCCTGGGCCTCCTCCCCTGGGACATGCTATCCCTGCTACTACTCTCACTTGGCCCTTGTCCCGTTGCCCTTTTCTCCCTGGCGGTGCTCCCTGGGCTGTGTTCCTCTGGTAACTTCTTTCCCTGGACCTACTCCCTGTAGGCACTTTTTCCCCTTAGCCCTGCTCTCCTGGGCTCTGCAACCCCTGGTCCTCCTCTCCCTGGGCCCTGCTCTGCCCGGTCCTGTTCCTCCTGGGTGTTGCTCCTCATGGTCCTGCTCCCATGGGCCCCACTTCCACAGTCCTGCTTTTCTGGGCCCTGCACACCAGGCCCTGCTCCCCTGGGCCCTGCTCTTCTGGGTCTTGCTTCCCTTGGCCTTCTCCCTTGGGCTCTGCTCCCCCTGGCTCTGCTCCTCTAGGCCCTCCTACGCTGGGCCCTGCTCCCTCAGGTCCTGCTTTCCTGGACCTACTTCCCTCTTGGCCTTGCTCACCCGGTCCTGTTTCCTGGGCTCTAATCCCTATGTAACTGGCCCCCCTGGCCCTCCTCTCCTAGGCCCTGCTTGCCTGTGCCCTACTACTGCAAACTCTGCTACTCCTGACTCTGCTCCCCCTGGCCCTACTCCCTATGAGCTCTGCTCCCCCTAGACCATACCCCTGAGCCATGCACCTCCAAACGCTGCACCCCATGGGACCTGCTACCATGCACCTGAACTCC
Organism: Callospermophilus lateralis; assembly: GCF_048772815.1. Classification (NCBI taxonomy): domain Eukaryota; kingdom Metazoa; phylum Chordata; class Mammalia; order Rodentia; family Sciuridae; genus Callospermophilus; species Callospermophilus lateralis. The sequence goes on from NW_027517651.1 coordinate 13,466, forward strand.
GGGGCCCTACACCCCCAGGTACTTCTCACCCTGGGCCCTTCTACCCTTGACCTTTTCCTCCTGGCCCCACTCCCCATGGCCCTGCTCCCCCGGGCCATGCTCTCCCTGATACTGTTCCCCATTGACCTTACTCCCTGTGGGCTCTGCACTCCCTAGTTTGCTGTCCTGGGCCTTGCTTTCCCTGGGCCTGCTCCCTGGGCCATAGTCCTCCTTGGCTCTGCTCCCCTGTGCCCTATTCCCCTTGGGACCTTCCCACTTGGGCCCTGCTCCCCCTGGTATTGCTCCCCATGGGCTCTGCTCCCCCGGACCATTCTTCCCCTGTTCTCTGCTTCTCCTGGACCCTGATCCCCCTAGCCATGCTCCTCTTTGCCCTGTTCCTCCTGGCTCTGCACCTCTGGGCCCTACTCCCCTGAGCTGTGCCCTCTGTGGCCCTGCTCCCCTGGGCCATGCTCTCTCTGGTCCTGCTCACTCAGGCTGTATTCCCCACTGACCCTGCTCTCCTGGGCCCAGCACTATTTGGCCCTGCTCCCTCTGGTTCTGATTTTATGGGTGACTGCTCCCCCTTGCATTGGGCCCTTTTCCCCCTGGTCCTAATCCCCTGGTTCCTCTCTCCTTGTGGCCTGCTCCACTTGGTCCTGATAACCATGGCCCTGCTTTCCATGGGACTTGCTCCGTCTGGACCTAACTCCTGGCCCTGCACCCTCTGCCCTGCCCCCCTGGGCCCTGCACCTCCTCAGCCCTGCTTCCCCTGGCCCTGCTTCCCTTGACCCTGCTCCTTCTGGGCCCTGCTCCCCTGATTTCTGCTCCCCTGAGTCCTGCTCTCCGTGGGCTCTGCTTCCCATGGTCTAACCCCACATGGTCCGTAATACCCCGGACCCTATTCTCCCTGATTTCTGATTCTCCTGGGCCCTGCTCCTCCTGGCCCTGTTTTCTGGGCCCTGATCCCCACTGGGCTCACCTCTTCCTGAGTTCTGCTCCCGCTTAGCCCTGCTCGCCCTGTTCCTGCTTCCCTGGGCCCCATTCCCTCTGGCCCTGCTCACCTGGCCCTGCTTTCCTGGGCCCTATTTCCCCTGGCCATGCTCCCTGGGCCATGCTCCTCTGGACCCTGCTCCCCTGCACCCTACTTCCCCTGAACACTTCCCCCCTGGGCCCTGCTTCGCCTGGTTTTGCTCCTTATGGGCCCCGCTCCCCTGGGCCCTTCTCCCCCTATTCCCACTTCTCTTGGGCCTTGCTCCCCCTATCCCAGCTCCCCCTTGCCTTACTTCCCCGGGGTCCGCTCTTACAGGACCTGCTCCCCCTGGTAATGTTCTCCCTGGGCCCTTTTCCGCCTGGGCGGTTCTCCCCTGATCCTTCTCCTCCTGGCTCTACTCCCTGTGGGCTCTGCACCCCTAGCCTTGCTCTCCTCATCCCTGGTCCTCTAATACTCCTCTTCCTGGACCCCTGCCCCACCTGCTCCTCCTGGGCCCTGCCCACCCTGGCCCTGTCCCCTGGGCCCTACTCCCTCCAGTCCTGCTCCCCTGTACCTGCTCCCCTGACTCTGTTCCCCAGGGTCCTGCTCTCTGGGCCTGCTCCCCCTGGCACTGCTCCCCTGGGCCCTGCTCTGCTGGGCCCTTCTCCCCCTTGGGCCCTGATCCTCGTGGCACTGCTCACTGGGTCCCGCTCTCCCTGGTCCTGCTCTTGGGGCATGCTCCCCCTGGGCCCTGTTTTCCCTGTGCCCTGCTCCCCCTAGGCCCTGCTCCCCCTGGATCCTGCTCCCCCCTGGTCCTGTTTGCCATGGGCCCTGCTCACCTGTTCTGCTCTCACTGCCCCTACTTTCTGTGGGCTCTGCTATCCCTAGCACTGATCTACTGGGCTCTGCTACCCCTGGCCCTCCTCTCCCTGGGCCCTGCTACCCCCTGTCCTGCTTACCCTAGGATCCTGCTGTCCCTGGCCCTGCTGTCCCTTGCACTGCTTTCCCTGGGCCTGCTCCTCCTGGTACTGCTTCCCCTGGTCTTGCTCCCCTTGGGCCCTGCTCCTCCTGGCCCTACTTTCATGTGTCCTGCTCCCATGTGCCCTGCTCAACCTGGGCTCTGTTCTCGCTGAGCACTGCAACTTCTTGGCCCTGCTCCCCCTGGACCTGTTCCTCCTGATCCTGCTCCCCTGGGACCTGTTCCCACTGGTCCTGCTCCCCCAGACTCTGCTCCTCCTGGCCCTTCTCCACTGGGCCCTGCTCACCCCTGGACCTGCTCTCTGGGCCCTGCTCCTCTTGATTGTGCTTCCCTGGACCCTGGTTCCCCTGTGTCCCGCTCCCCCTGGTCCCTCCTCCCCCTGGTCCTGCTCTCCATTGTCCCTGCTACCCTGGGTTTTGCTTCCCGTGCCCCACCTTCCTGTGGGAACTGCTCCCCCTAGCCATGCTCTCCTGGGCCTTTCTCCCCGTAAGCCTCCTTTCTATAGGGCCTGCTCCATGTGGTTCCTGTCCTCCTGGGCCCTGCTCCTACTGGCCCTTCTCTCGTGGGCCCTGCTCCCCCCAATCCTGGTTCCTTGGGCCCTATGATCCTGGACCTGCACTCCTTGGTCCTATTCCCCCAGACCTGCTCCCCTGGGCCCTGATCCTTCTTGTCCCTGCTTCCCTGGGCTGTGCTCCTCTGGTACTGCTACCCCTGGGCCCTGCTCCTCCTGGCCCTGCTCTGCTAGGCCCTCTACCCCCCTGGGCTCTGCTACCCTCGAACCCTGCTCCCCTGTCCCAGCTCCCTCAGGCCCACTCCCTGTGGGCTCTGCTCCTACTAGCCCTGCTCTCCTGGGCCCTGCTCCCCAGATCCTCCTGTCCTTTGGCCCTCTTCCCCCTGGCCCTGTTCCCCTGGGTCCTATTCCCTCCAGTCCTTTTCCCCTGGGCCCTTCTTCTCCTGGGCCCTGCTCCCCATGGGCCCAGCTCCCCGGGCCCTTATCCCCCTGTTCCCTGCTTTTCCTGCATTCTGCTCCCCTGGCCCTGCTCCCTATTGCCCTGCTTCCCTGGGCCTCCTCCCCTGGGACCTGCTATCCCTGGTATTGCTCTCACTTTGCCCTTGTCCCCCTTGCCCTTTTCTCCCTGGCTATGCTCCCCTGGGCCCTGCTCCTCTGGTAACTTCTTTCCCTGGCCCTACTCCCTGTAGGCACTGTTCCCCTTATCCCTGCTCTCCTGGGCTCTGCACCCCCTGGTCCTCCTCTCCCTGGGCCCCTGCTCTTCCCGGTTCTGCTCCTCTGGGTGTTGCTCCTCATAGTCCTGCTCCCTTGGGCCCTACTTCCCGCAGTCCTGCTCACCTGGGCCCTGCACACCAGGCCCTGCTCCCCTGGGCCCTGCTCTTCTGGGCCTTGCTTCCCTTGGCCTTCTCCCCTGGGCTCTGCTCCCCCTGGCACTGCTCCCCTGGCCCTTTTCTCCTGGCACTACTTTCCCTGGCTCTGCTCCCCTGGGGCCTGCTACTCTAGGACCTGATCTCCCTGGCCCTTCTCCCTCTGTGTCCTGCTCTCCCTGGCCCTTCTGCTTTGGGCCTTGCTTCCCCTGTGTCCTGCTCCCCTGGAACCAGCTCCCCTATGTCCTGCTTCCCGTGGCCCTGCTCCACTGGGTTGTTCTTCCCTGGTCCTGCTTCCCCTGGGCCCTGCTCCTCCTGGACCTTGTCTCCTGGGTCCAGTTCTTCCCTTGGCTCTGCTCCCCCTGAGCCCTGCTCCCCCTATGCCGTGTTCCCCTGATTCTGCTTCTCTGGTCGCCTCTCCCTATGGCCCTGCTCCACCTGGCCTTTTTTCCCCTGACCCTGCTCCCCTAGGGTTTACTCCCCATAGCCTTGCTCCCTCTGGTCTGCTCCCCCAGGCGCTGCTTCTCCTGGTTTTGCTCCCCTGGGCCTTGCTCCCCTTGGTTCTGTTCCCCTGGGCCCTGGTTTCCCTGTGCCCTGCTCCCTTCTGACCCTGCTCCCTGGGCTCTTCTCCCCCTGGTTCTGCTCCCCCGTGGCCCTTTTTTCCCTGTGCCCTGCTACTCCTGGGCCCTGCTCCCCCTGGTCCTTCTCGCCATTGGCCCTTCTACCCTGGGCCCTGCTTCCTCTAGTCCTGCTCCCTTGGGCCCTGCTCTTCCTGGCCCTGCTCCCCTGGGCCCTGCTTTCTTGGGACCTGCTTCACCTGGCCCTGCTTCCCTGGTCTCTTCTCCCCCTGGCCCTGCTCCCCTGGCCCTTTTATCCTGGCTCTGCTCAATGGGCCCTCCTCCAATGGTACCTTCTCTTCCTGACCCTGTTCCCTTGGGCTCTGCTCCTCGTGAGTCCTGCTCCCCCAGTCTGTGCTCCCCTAGGCCCTGCTCCCCCTTGGACCTGCTCTCCCTAGTCTTGCTTCCACAGGTCCCACTCCCTCTGGCCCTGCTCTCCCTGGCCCTGCTCCTTGGGCCCTGATCCCCTGGTTCTGCTCCCCCTGGGCCCTGCTCCTCTGGTCCTGCGCCCCCTGGCCCTACTCCCTGTGCCCTCTGCTCCCTCTAGCCCTGATCTCCTGGGGCCTGCTCCTCCTGGTCCTCCTCTCCCTGGGCCCTGCTCCCCCGTACCCTGCTCCCCCAGGCCCTGCTCCCCGGGACCCTACTCCCCCCAGTCCTACTCCCCTGGGCCCTGCTTCTGCTGGTTCTGCTCCTCCTGGGCCCTGTTCCCCTGGGCCCTGCTCCCCCTGGGCCCTGCTCCCCCTGGGCCATGATCCTCCTGGGTCCTGCTCCCCCTAGTTTTGCTTCGCTGGACCCTGCTTCCCCTGGCCCTCTTCCCCAGACACTGCTCCCCAGGCCCTACTTCCCCAGGCCCTCTCCCCCAGTCCCTGCTCCCCGATGGCCCTGCTTCCCCAGGCCCTGCTCCCCCTAGACCTGTTCACCTTGGGCTCTGCTCCCTCTGGGTCAAGCTCCTCCTAGGACCTTCTCCCCTTGGTCCTGATCCTGCTCCTAACTCCCCCTGGAACTGCTTGTCTGCACCTCATTCCCTTGGCCTCCTCCCCCTGGCCCTGTTCCCCTTGAACCTGCTCCCCTGTACCCTGCTCCCTCTGGTCCTGTTTTCCTGGCCCTGCTCCCTATGGGCCCTGCTCCCTATGGGCCCTGCTCCCCATGGGCCATAAGCTTACTGGCCCTAATCCCTGGCCATGCTCCCCCTGGCTCTACTCACCTGGGCCCTGCTCTCGTGGGTCCTGCTTCCCCTGGCCCTGCTCCCCTGGGATATAGTTCCCCTGGGCCCATCTCCCCCTGGACCCTGCTCCCCCTTGTTTGCTCCCCATGGGCCCTGCTCCCCTGGGCCCTGCACCGTTTGTGTCCTGCTTCCGTTGGCTGCTCCCCATGGGCCCTTAGCCCTGGAACTTCTCCCCATGGGCCCTGCTCTTCTGGTCCCTGCTTTCCTTGCGCCTGCTCTCCTGGGCTATACTCCTCCTTGACTCTGCTCCCCTTGCCCTATTTCCCCTGGGACCTTCCCACTTGGGCCCTGCTCCCCCTGGTATTGCTCCCCATGGGCTCTGCTCTCCCTGACCCTTTTTCCCCTGTTCTCTCTTCTCCTGGACCCTGATCCCCCTAGCCATGATCCTCCTTGCCCTGTTCCCCCTGGCTCTGCACCTCTGGGGCCTACTCCCCTGAGCTGTGCTCCTCTGTGGCCCTGCTCCCCTGGGCCATGCTCCCCCTGGTCCTGCTCACTCAGGCTGTATTCCCCCTGACCCTGCTCCCCTGGGCCCAGCTCTATTTGGCCCTGCTCCGTCTGGTCCTGATTTCTTGTGTGACTGTTCCCCCTTACATTGGGCCCTTCTCCACCTGGCCTTAATCCCCTGGTTCTGCTCTCCTTGTGGCCTGCTCCAATTGGTCCTGATAACCATGGCCTTGCTCTCCATGGGGCTTGCACCTCCTGGACTTAACCCCTGGCCCTGAACACCATGGCCCTGCTCCCCTTTGCCCTGCTCCTCCTCAGCCCTGCTTCCCCTGGCCCTGCTTCCCTTGACCCTGCTCCTTTTGGGCCCTGCTCCCCTGAGCCCTGCTACCCCTGTGTCCTGCTCTCTGTGAGCTCTGATCCCCATGGTCTTGCCCCAAATGGTCCGTAATACCCCGGACCCTATTCTCCCTGATTTCTGATTCTCCTGGGCCCTGCTCCACTTGGCCCTGCTTTCCTGGGTCCTGCTCCCAACTGGGCTCACCTCTTCCTGAGTCCTGCTCCCGCTTAGCCCTGCTCGCCCTGTTCCTGCTTCCCCGGGCCCCATGCCTCTGGCCCTGCTCACCTGGCCCTGCTTTCCTGGGCCCAACTTCGCCTGGCCCTGCTCCCCTGGGCCATGCTCCTCTGCACCCTACTTCCCCTGGACCCTTCACCCCTGGGCCCTGCTCCACCTCATCTTGCTCTGCATGGGCCCTTATCCCCTGGGCCCTTCTCGCCCTGTTCCCTGATTCTCTTGGGTCTTGCTCCAGCTATCCCAGCTCCCCCTTGCCCTAATTCCCCGGGACCAGCTCCTGCAGGACCTGCTCCCCCTGGTAATGCTCTCCCTGGGCCCTTTTCCGCCTGGGCCCTGTTCCCCTGGCCCATCTCCTCCTGGATCTACTCCCTGTGGGCTCTGCACACCTAGCCTTGCTCTCCTTATCCCTGGTCCTCTAATACTCCTCTCCCTGGAACCTGCCCCACCTGCTCCTCTTGGGCCCTGCCCACCCTGGCTCTGTCACCTGGGCCCTACTCCCTCCAGTCCTGCTCCCCTGTTCCTGCTCCCCTGACTCTGTTCCTCAGGGCCCTACTCTCTGTGCCTGCTCCCTCTGGCCCTGCTCCCCTGGGCCCTGTTCTCCTGGGCCCTGCCCCCCCTGGGCCCTTTTCCTCCTGGCCCTGCTCTGCTGGGCCTTCTCCCCCTTGGGCCCTGCTCCTCATGGCACTGCTCACTGAGTCCGGCTCTTCCCTGGTCCTGCTCTTGGGCTCTGCTCCCCCTGGGCCCTGTTTTCCCTGTGCCCTGCTCCCCCTAGGCCCTGCTCCCCCTGGTCCTGTTCCCCATGGGCCCTGCTCACCTGTACTGCTCTCCCTGCCCCTACTCTCTGTGGGCTCTGCTATCCCTAGCACTGATCTACTGGGTTCTGCTACCCCTGGACCTCCTCTCCCTGAACCCAGCTCCCCCTGTCCTGCTTACCCTAGGACCCTGCTGTCCCTGGCCCTGCTGTCCCTCGCACTGCTTCCCCGGGGCCTGCTCCCCCGGTACCTGCTCCTCCTGGTACTGCTCAACCTAAAACCTGCTCCTCCTGGCCCTGCTCCCATGTGCCCTGCTCCCATGTGCCCTACTCCCATGTGCCCTACTCCCCCTGGGCTCTGTTTCCCCTGAGCACTGCAACTTCTTGGCCCTGCTCTCCTGGTCCTGCTTCCTTGGTCCCCGCTCCCCCTGGCCCTGCTCCCTCTGGTCCTGCTCCCCCAGATCCTGCTCCTCCTGGCCGTTCTTCACTGGGCCCTGCTCACTCCTGGACCTGCTCTCTGGGCCCTGCTTCCCCTGATTTGCTTCCATGGACCCTGGTTCCTTTGTGCCCCGCTCTCCCTGGTCCCTCCTCCCCCTGGTCCTGCTCTCCATTGTCCCTGCTACCCTGGTTTTGCTTCCCGTGCCCCAACTCCCTGTGGGATCTGCTCTTCCTAGCCATGCTCTCCTGGGCCTTTCTCCCTGTAGGCCTCCTTTCTATGGGGCCTGCTCCACGTGGTCCTGCTCCTTCTGGGCCCAGCTCCCACTGGCCCTTCTCCCTGGGCCCTGCTCCCCCCAGGCCTGGTTCCTAGGGCCCTACGACCCTGGACCTGCTCTCCTTGGTCCTATACCCCCTGGCATGCTCCCCTGGGACATGACCCTCCCTGTCCCTGGTCCCCTGGGCTGTGCTCCTCTGGACCTGCTACCCCTGGGCTCTGCTCCTACTACCCCTGCTCTCCTGGGCACTGCTCCCCAGAACCTCCTGTCCTTTGGCCCTCTTGCCCTGGCCCTGTTCCCCTGGGCCCTATTCCCTCCAGTCCTGTTCCCTGGGCCCTTCTTTTCCTGGGCCCTGCTCCCCATGGGCCCAGCTCCCCGGACCCTAATCCCCCTGTTCCCTGCTTCTCCTGGGTTCTGCTTCCCCTGGCTCTGCTGCCTATTGCCCTGCTTCCCTGGGCCTCCTCCCCTGGGACCTGCTATCCCTGGTACTGCGCTCACTGGGCCCTTGTCCCCCTTGCCCTTTTCTCCCTGGCTATGCTCCCCTGGGCCTTGCTCCTCTGGTAACTTCTTTCTCTGGCCCTACTCCCTGTAGGCACTGTTCCCCTTCGCCCTGCTCTCCTGGGCTCTGCACCCCCTGGTCCTCATATCCCTGGGCCCTGCTCTGCCCGGTCAGGCTCCACCTGGGTGCTGCTCCTCATGGTCATGCTCCCTTGAGCCCTACCTGCCGCAGTCCTGCAACACTGGGCTCTGCACACCAGGCCCTGCTCCCCAGGGCCTTGCTCTTCTGGGCCTTGCTTCCCTTGGCCTTCTCCCCTGGGCTCTGCTCCCCCTGGCTCTGCTCCTCTAGGCTCTCCTACCCTGGGCCCTTCTCCCTCTTGTCCTGCTTTCCTGGAACTACCGCCCCTTTGGCCTTGCTCCCCCGGTCGTGTTTCCTGGGTTCTACTCCCTATGGAACTGGCCCCCCTGGCCCTCCTCTCCTAGGCCCTGCTTCCCTGTGTCCTGCTACTCCAAACTCTGCTCCCCCTGACTCTGCTCCCCTGGCCCTACTCCCTATGGGCTCTGCTCCCCCTAGACCGTACACCTGAGCCATGCACCTCCAACCGCTGCTCCCCGTGGGACCTGCTCCCCTGGGCCTGAACTCCGGGGCCTTGCACCTCCATGTACTTCTCTCCCTGGGCCCTTCTACCCTTGGCCCTTTTTATCCTGGCCCTACTTTCCATGGCCCTGCTCCCCCGGGCCATGCTCTCCCTGATACTGTTCCCCATTGGCCCTACTCCCTCCAGCCCACCTCCCTGTGGGCTCTGCACTCCTCCCTAGCCCTACTCTCCTGGGCCCTGCTCCCCTTGGTCCTACTCTTCCTGGACCCTGATCCACCTGGCCCTGGTTCTGCTCCCCTGGGCCCTACTCCCTCCAGTCTTGCTCCCCAGGGCCCTGCTCCCCCTGGTTATGCCCCTCCTGGGCCTTGGTCAACCTGGAACTCGCTCCCACTTGGCCTGCTCCGCTGGGCCCTGCACCCCTTGTGTCCTGCTTCCCCTGGCCCTGCTCCCCATGGGCCCTTTCGCCCTGGCCCTTTTCCCATGGGCCCTGTTCTTCTGGTCCCTGCTTTCCCTGGGCCTGCTCCCCTGTACCATACTCCTCCTTGGCTCTGCTCCCCTGTGCCCTATTCCCCCTGGGACCTTCCCACTTGGGCCCTGCTGCCCCTGGTATTGCTACCCATGAGTTCTGCTCCCCTGGACCCTTCTTCCCCTGTTCTCTGCTTCTCCTGGGCCCTGACCCCCCTAGCCATGCTCCTCCTTGCCCTGTTACCCATGGCTCTGCACCTCTGGGCCCTATTCCCCTGAGCTGTGCTCCTCTGTGGCCCTGCTCCCCTGGGCCATGCTCCCTCTGGTCCTGCTCACTCAGGCTGTATTCCCCCTTACTCTGCTCCCCTGTGCCCTGCTCTATTTGGCCCTGCTCCCTCTTATCCTTATTTCCTAGGTGACTGCTCCCCCTTGCATTGGGCCCTTCTCCCCCTGGCCCTAAACCCCTGGTTCTGCTCTCCTTGTGTCCTGCTCCACTTGGTCCTGATAGCCATGGCCCTGCCTCCCAACGGGCTTGCTGCTCCTGGACCTAACCCCTGGCCCTGCAGCCCCTGGCCCCACTCCCCTGGGCACTGCTCCTCCTCAGCCCTGCTTCCCCTGGCCCTGCTTCCCTTGACCCTGCTCCTTCTGGGCCCTGCTCCCCTGAGCCCTGCTCCCCCTGGGTCCTGCTCTCCGTGGGCTCTGTTCCCCATGGTCTTGCCCCAAATGGTCCGTAATACCCCGGACCCTATTCTCCCTGATTTCTGATTCTCCTGGGCCCTGCTCCTCCTGGCCCTGCTTTTCTGGGCCCTGCTCCGCACTGGGCTCACCTCTTCCTGAGTCCTGCTCCCGCTTAGCCCTGCTCGCCCTGTTCCTCCTTCCCCGGCCGCATTCCCTCAGGCCCTGCTCACCAGGCCCTGCTTTCCTGGGACCAACTTCCCCTGGCCCTGCTCCCTTGGGCCATGCACCTCTGTTCCCTACTTCCCCTGTACCCTTCCCCCCTGGGCCCTGCTCCACCTCATCTTGCTCTGCATGGGCCCTGCTCTTCTGGGCCCTTCTCCCCCTGTTCCCTGCTTCTCTTGGGGTTGCTCCCCTATCCCAGCTCCCCCTTGCCCTACTTCCCCAGGGCTAGCTCCACCAGAACCTGCTCCCCCTGGTAATGTTCTCCCTCGGCCCTTTTCCGCCTAGGCCCTGCTCCCCTGGCCCTTCTCCTCCTGGCTCTACTCCCTGTGGGCTCTGCACCTCTAGCATTGCTCTCCTTATCCCGGGTCCTCTAATACTCCTCTCCCTGGACCCTGCCCCACCTGCTCCTCTTGGGCCCTGCCCACCCTGGCCCTGTCCCCTGAGGCCTACTCCTCCAGTCCTGCTCCCCTGTTCCTGCTCCCCTGACTCTGTTCCCCAGGGCCCTGCTCTCTGGGCCTGCTCCTTCTGACCCTGCTCCCCTGGGCCCTGCTCTCCTGGGCCCTGCCCCCCCTGGGCGCTGTTCTTCTTGGCCCTGCTCTGCTGGGCCCTTCTCTCCCTTGGGCCCTGGTCCTCGTGGAACTGCTCACTGGGTCCCGCTCTCCCCTGGTCCTGCTCTTGGGCCCTGCTCCCCCTGGATCCTGCTCCCCCTTGACCTGTTCCCCATGGACCCTGCTCACCTGTACTGCTCTCCCTGCCCCTACTCCCTGTGGGCTCTGCAATCCGTAGCACTGATCTAAAGGGCTCTGCTACCCCTGGCCCTCCATTCCCTGGGCCCTAATCCCCCCTGTCCTGCTTACCCTAGCACCCTGCTTTCCCTGGCCCTCCTGTCCCTCGCACTGCTTCCCCGGGGCCTGCTCCCCGGTACCTGCTCCTCCTGGTACTGCTCCCACTAGTCTTGCTCCCCTTGAGCCCTGCTCCTCCTGGTCCTGCTCACATGTGCCGTGCTCACCCAGGGCTCTGTTCCTCTTGAGCACTGCAACTTCTTGGCCCTGCTCTCCCTGGTCCTGCTTCCTTGGGCCCCGCTCCCCTGGCCCTGTGCCCTGGACCTGTTCCTCCTCACCCTGCTCCGCTGGAACCTGCTCCCTCTGGTCCTGCTCCCCCAGACCCTGCTCCTCCTGGCCCTACTCCACTGGGCCCTGCTCACCCCTGGACCTGCTCTCTGGGCCCTGCTCCCCCTGATTTTGCTTCCCTTCCCTGGACCCAGGTTCCCCTATGCCCCGCTCCCCGTGGTCCATCCTCCCCCTGGTCTTGCTCTCCATTGTCCCTGCTACCCTGGTTTTGCTTCCCGTACCCCAACTCCCTGTGGGATCTGCTCCCCCTAGCCATGCTCTCCTGGGCCTTTCTCCCCGTAGGACTCCTTTCTATGGAGACTGCTCCACGTGGTCCTGCTCCTCCGGGGCCCTGCTGCCACTGGACCTTCTCCCCTGGGCCCTGCTCCCCCAGTCCTGGTTCCTTGGGCCCTACCACCCTGGACCTGCTCTCCTTGATCCTATTCCCCCTGGTGTGCTCCCCTGGGCCCTGATCCACCCTGTCCCTGCTCCCCTGGGCTGTGCTCCTCTGGTACTGCTACCCCTGGGCCCTGCTCCTCCTGGCCCTGCTCCTCTAGGCCCTTCTACCCCTTGGGCTCCGCTAATCTTGAGCCCTACTCCCCTTCCCGTCTCCCTCAGGCCCGACTCGCTGTGGGCTCTTTTCTTACTAGCCCTGCTCTCCTGGGCCCTGCTCTCCAGATCCTCCTGTCCTTTGGCCCTCTTCCCCCTGGCCCTGTTCCCCTGGGCCCTATTCCCTCCAGTCCTCTTCCCTGGGCCCTTCATCCCTGGGCCCTGCTCTCTATGGGCACAGCTCCCCCGGGCCCTTATCCCCCTATTCCCTACTTCTCCTGGGTTCTGCTTCCCCTGGCCCTGCTCCTATTCCCCTGCTTCCCTGGGCCTCCTCCCCTGGGACCAGCTATCGCTGGTACTGCTCTCACTGGCCCTTGTCCCCCTTGCCCTTTTCTCCCTGGCTATGCTTCCCTGGGTCCCTGGGTACTGCTCCTCTGGTAACTTCTTTTCCTGGCCCTACTCCCTGTAGGCAGTGTTCCCCTTAGCCCTGCACTCCGGGGCCCTGCACTCCCAGGTACTTCTTTCCTTGGCCCTTCTACCCTTGGCCCTTTTCCTCCTGGCCTCACTCACCATGGCCCTGCTCCCCTGGGCCATGCTCTCCCTGATACTGTTCCACATTGTCCCTACTCCCTCTGGCCCTACTCTCTCTGGGCTCTGCACTCCCTAGCCCTACTCTCCTGGGCCCTGCTCCCCTTGGTCCTCCTCTTCCTGGACCCTGATCCACCTGGCCCTGGTTCTGCTTCCCTGGGCCCTACTCCGTCCAGTCGTGCTCCCCAGGGTCCTGCTCCCCCTGGTTATGCTCCTCCTGGGCCTTGGTCAACCTGGAACCCGCTCCCACTTGGCCTGCTCCCCTGGGGCCTGCACCCCTTGTGTCCTGCTTCCCCTGGTCCTGCTCCCCTGAGCCCTTTCTCCCTGCCGCTGCTTCTCATGAGCCCTGCTCTTCTGGTCCCTGCTTTCCCTGGGCCTGCTCCCCTGGGCCATACGCCTCCTTGACTCTGCTCCCCTGTCCCCTATTCCCCCTGGCAACTTCCCACTTGGGCTCCCCCTGGATCCTGCTACCCCTGGTCCTGTTCCTCATGGGCCCTGCTCACCTGTACTGCTCTCCCTGTCCCTACTCCCTGTGGGCTCCGCTATCCCTAGCACTGATCTACTGGGCTCTGCTACCCCTGGCCCCCTCTCCCTGGGCCCTGCTCCCCCGTGTCCTGCTTACCCTAGGACCCTGCTGTCCCTGGCCCTGCTGTCCCTGGCCCTGCTGTCCCTCGCACTGCTTCCCAAGGGCCTGGTCCCCCGGTACCTGCTCCTCCTGGTACTGCTCCCCCTGTTATTGCACCCCTTGGGCCCTGCTCCTCCTGGCCCTGCTCCCATGTGCCCTGCTCCCCCTGGGATCTGTTCCGCCTGAGCACTGCAACTTGTGGCCCTGCTCTGCCTGTTCCTGCTTCCTTGGGCCCCGATCCCCCTGGCCATGGTCCCCCTGGACCTGTTCCTTCTGATCCTGCTCCGCTGGGACATGCTCCCTCTGGTCCTGCTCCCCGTGATTTTGCTTCCCTGGACCCTGGTTCCCCTGTGCCCCGCTCCCCCTGGTCCTTCCTCTCCCTTGTCCTGCTCTCCATTGTCCCTGCTACCCTGGTTTTGCTTACCGTGCCCCCAACTCCCTGTGGGATCTGCTCCCCTAGCCATGCTCTCCTGGGCCTTTCTCCCCGTAGGACTCCTTTCTACAGGGTCTGCTCCACGTGGTCCTGCTTCTCCTGGGCCCTGCTCCCACTGGCCCTTCTCCCCTGGGCCCTGCTCCCCCCAGTCCTGATTCCTTGGGCCCTACGACCCTGGAGCTGCTCTTCTTGCTCCTTTCCCCCTGGAGTGCTCCCCTGGGCCCTGATCCTCCCTGTCCCTGCTCCCCTGGGCTGTGCTCCCCTGGTACTGCTACCCCTGGACACTCCTCCTCCTGGCCCTGCTCCGCTAGGCCCTTCTATCCCCTGGGCTCCGCTACCCTTGAGACCTGCTCCCCTGTCCCTGCTCCCTCAGGCCCCACTCCCTGTGGTCTCTGCTCCCACTAGCCCTGCTCTCCTGGGCCCTGCTACCCAGATCCTCTTGTCCTTTGGCCCTCTTCCCCCTGGCCCTGTTCCCCTGGGTCCTATTCCCTCCAGTCCTGTTGCCCTGGGCCCTTCTTCCCCTGAGCCCTGCTCCCCATGGGCCCAGCTTCCCCGGGCGCTTATCCCCCTGTTCCCTGCTTCTCCTGGGTTCTGCTTCCCCTTGCCCTGCTTTCTATTGCCCTGCTTCCCTGGGCCTCCTCCCCTGGGACCTGCTGTAGCTGGTACTGCTCTCACTGGGCCCTTGTTAACCTTGCCCTTTTCTCCCTGGCTATGTTCCCCTGGGCCCTGCTCCTCTGGTAACTTCTTTCCCTGGCCCTACTCCCTGTAGACAGTGTTCCCCTTAGCCCTGTTCTACTGGGCTCTGTACGCACTGGTTTTCCTCTCCCTGGGTCCTGCTCTGCCCGGTCCTGCTCCTCCTGGGTGTTGCTCCTCATGGTCCTGTTCCCTTGGGCCCTACTTCCCGCAGTCCTGCTCCCCTGGGCCTGCACACCAGGCCCTGCTCCCCTGGGCCCTGCTCTTCTGGGCCTTGCTTCCGTTGGCCTTCTCCCCTGGGCTCTGCCCCCTGGCTCTGCTCCTCTAGATCCTCCTACCCTGGGCCCTGCTCCCTCTGGTCCTGCTTTCCTGGACCTACCTCTCCCTTGGCCTTACTCACCCGGTCCTGTTACCTGGCCTCTACTTTCTATGGAATTGGCCCCCCTGGCCCTCCTCTCCTAGGCCCTGCTTCCCTGTGCCCTGCTACTCCAAACTCTGCTCCCCCTGACTCTGCTCCCCCTGGCCCTACTCCCTATGGGCTCTGTGCCCCTAGACCATTCACCTGAGCCATGCACCTCCAACCGCTGCTCCCCATGGGGACCTGTTCCCTGGGCCTGAACTCTGGGGCCCTGCACCCCCAGGTACTTCTCTCCCTGGGCCCTTCTACCCTTGGCCCTTTTCCTCCTGGCCCCACTCCCCATGACCCTGCTCCCCCGGGCGATGATCTCCCTGATACTGTTCCCCATTGGCATTACTGCCTCTGTCCCTACTCCCTGTGGGGTCTGCACTCCCTAGCCGTGCTCTCCTGGGCCCTGCTCCCCTTGGTCCTCCTCTTCCTGGACCCTGATCCACCTGGCCCTGGTTCTGCTCCCGTGAGCCCTACTCCCTCCATTCCTGCTACCCTGGGCTCTGAACACCTTGTGTCCTACTTCCCCTGGACCTGCTCCCCTGAGCACTTTCCCCCTGGCCCTGCTCCCCATAGGCCCTGTTCTTCTGGTCCCTGCTTCTCTTGGGCCTTGCTCCCCATATCCCAGCTCCCCCTTGCCCTACTTCCCCGGGGCCTGCTCCTCCAGGACCTGTTCCCCTGGTAATGCTCTCCCTGGGCCCTTTTCCGCCTGGGCCCTGGTCGCCTGGCCCTTCTCCTCTTGGCTCTACTCCCTGTGGGTTCTGAACCCCTAGCCTTGCTCTCGTCATCCCTGGTCCTCTAATACTTCTCTCCCTGGACGCTACCCCACCTACTCCTCCTGGGCCCTGCCCACCCTGGCCCTGTCCCCTGGGCCCTACTCCCTCCAGTCCTGCTCCCCTGTTCCTGCTCCCTGACTCTGTTCCCCAGAGCCCTGCTCTCTAAGCCTGCTCCCCTGGCCCTGCTCCCCTGGGCCTGCTCCCCTGGTACCTGCTCTTCCTGGTACTGCTCCCCCTGCTCTTGCTCCCCTTGGGACCTGCTCGTCCTGGCTTTGCTCCCATATGCCCTGCTCCCCCTGGGCTCTGTTCCCCCAGAGCACTGCAACTTTGTGGCCCTGCTCTCCCTGGTTTGGCTTTTTGGGCCCCGCTCCCACTGGCCCTGCTCCCCCTTGACCTGTTCCTCCTCATCCTGCTCCCCTGGAACCTGCTCCCTCTGCTCTTGCTCCCCTGGACCCTGCTCCTCCTGGCCCTTCTCCACTGGGCCCTGCTCACCCCTGGACCTGCTCTCCTGGGCCCTGCCCACCCTGGGCCCTTTTCCTCCTGGCCCTGCTCTGCTGGGCCCTTCTCCCCCTTGGGCCCTGCTCCTCGTGGCACTGCTCACTGGGTCCCGCTCTCCCCGGACCTGATCTTGGGCTCTGCTCCTCCTGGGCCCTTTTTCCCTGTGCCCTGCTCCCCCTAGGCCATGCTCCCCCTGGTCCTGTTCTCCATGGGCCCTGCTCACCTATACTGCTCTCCCTTACCCTACTCCCTGTGGGCTCTGCTATCCCAAGCACTGATCTACTGGGCTCTGCTACTCCTGGCTCTCGTCTCCCTGGGCCCTGCTCCCCTCTGTCCTTCTTACCCTACGACCCTGCTGTCCCTGGACCTGCTGTCCCTCACACTGCTTCCTCGGGGCCTGCTCCCCCGGTACCTGCTCCTCCTGGTACTGCTCCTCCTGGCCCTGCTCCCATGTGCCCTGCTCCCCCTGGGCTCTGTTCCCTCTGAGCACTGCAACTTCTTGGCCCTGCTCTCCCTGGTCCTGCTTCTTTGGGCCCCGCTCCCACAGGCCCTGCTCCCCCTGGACCTGTTCCTCCTAATCCTGCTCCCCTGGGACCTGCTCCCTCTGGTCCTGTTCCCCCTGACCCTGCTCCTCCTGGCCCATCTCCACTGGGCCCTGCTCACCCCTGGACCTGCTCTGTGATCCATGTTCCCCCTGATTTTGCTTCCCTGGACCATGATTCCCCTGTCCCCGTTCCCCTGGTCCCTCCTCCCCCAGGTCCTTCTCTCCATTGTCCCTACTACCCTGGTTTTGCTTCCAGTGCCCCAACTTCCTGTGGGATCTGCTCCCCCTAGCCATGCTCTCCTGGACCTTTCTCCAGTAGGCCTCCTTTCTATAGGGCCTGCTCCACGTGGTCCTGCTCCTCCCGGCCGTGCTCCCACAGGCCCTTCTCCCCTGGGCCCTGCTCCCCCTAGTCCTGGTTCCTTGGGCCCTACGACACTGGACCTGCTCTCCTTGGTCCTATTCCCCCTGGCCTGCTCCCCTGGGCCCTGATCTTCCCTGTCCCTGCTCCCCTGGGCTGTGCTCCTCTGGTACTGATACCCCTGGGCACTGCTCCTCCTGGCCCTGCTCCGCTAGGCCCTTCTACCCGCTGGGCTCCGCGACCCTTGAGCCCTGCTCCCCTGTCCCTACTCCCTCAGGTGCCAGTCCCTGTGGGCTCTGCTCCTACTATCCCTGCTGTCCTGCAATACCCCGGACCCTATTCTCCCTGATTTCTGATTCTCCTGGGCCCTTCTCCTTTTGGCCCTGCTTTCCTGGGCCCTGCTCCCCACTGGGCTCACCTCTTCCTGAGTCCTGCTCCCACTTAGCCCTGCTCGCCCTGCTCCTGCTTCTCTGGGCCACATTCCCTCTGGCCCTGCTCACCTGGCCCTGCTTTCCTCAGCCCAACTTCCCCTGGCCCTGCTCTTCTGGGCCATTCTCCTCTCCACCCTACTTCCTCTGGACCCTTCTCCCCTGGACCCTGCCCCACCTGTTCCTCCTGGGCCCTCCCCACCCTGGCCCTGTCCCCTGGGCCCTACTCCCTCCAGTCCTGCTCTCCTGTTCCTGCTCCCCTGACTCTGTTCCCCAGTTCCCTGCTCTCTGGGCCTGCTCCCCCTGGCCCTGCTCTGCAGGGAACTTTTCCCCCTTTGGGCCTGCTCCTAGTGGCACTGCTCACCGGGTCCCGCTCTCCCCTGGTCCTGCTCTTGGGCACTTCTACCCCTGGGCCCTGTTTTCCCTGTGCCCTGCTCCCCTTAGGCCCTTTCCCCCTGGATCCTGCTCCCCCTGGTCCTGTTTCTCATGGGCCCTGCTCACCTGTACTGCTCTCCCTGCCCCTACTCCCTGTGGCCTCTGCTATCCCTTGCACTGATCTACTGGGCTCTGCTATCCCTGGCCCTCCTCTCCCTGGGCCCTAATGCCCCCTGTCCTGCTTACCCTAGGATCCTGCATTCCCTGGCCCTGCTGTCCCTCGCACTGCTTCCCCGGGGCGTGCTTCCCCGGTACCTGCTCCTCCTGGTACTCTCCCCCTGGTCTTGCTTCCCTTGGGCCCTGCTCCTCCTGGCCTTTCTCCACTGGGCCCTGCTCACCCCTGGACCAGCTCTCTGGGCCCTGCTCCCCCTTATTTTGCTTCCCTGTATCCTGGTTCCCCTGTTCCCCAATCCCCCTGGTCCCTCCACCCCCAGGTCCTGCTCTCCATTGTCCCTGCTACCCTAGTTTTGCTTCCTGTGCCCCACCTCCCTGTGGGATCTACTCCCCCTACCCATGCTCTCCTGGGCCTTTCTCCCTGTAGGCCTCCTTGAGCCATGCACCTCCACCTGAGCCATGCACCTCCAACCGCTGCTCCCCATTAGACCTGCTAGCCTGGGCCTGAATTCCCTGGCCCTGCACCCCCAAGGTACTTCTCTCCCTGGGCCCTTCTACCTTTGGCCCTTTTCCTCCTGGCCCCACTCCCCATGGCCCTCTTCCCACAGACCATGCTCTCCCTGATACTGTTCCCCATTGGTCCTACTCCCTCTGTCCCTACTCCCTGTGGACTCTGAACGCCCTAGCCCCACTCTCCTGGGCCCTGCTTCCCTTGGTCCTCCTCTTCCTGGACCCTGATCCACCTGGCCCTGGTTCTGCTCCACTGGGCCCTACTCCATCCAGTCCTGCTCCCCAGGGCCCTGCTCCCCCTGTTTATGCTCCTCATGGGCCTTCTTCAACCTGGAACCCACTCACACTTGGTCTGCTCCCCTGGGCCCTGCACCCCTTTTGTACTGCTTCCCCTGACCCTGCTACCCATGGGCTTTTTTGCCCTGGCCCTGCTCCACATGGGCCCTGTTCTGGTCCCTGCTTTCCCTGGGCATGCTCTCCTGGGCCATACGCCTCCTTGGCTCTGCTCCCCTGTGCCCTATTCCCCCTGGGAACTTCCCACTTGGACCCTGCTCCCCCTGGTATTGCTCCCCATTCGCTCTGCTCCCCTGTTCTCTTCACCTGTTCTCTGCTTCTCCTAGGCCCTGATCCCCCTAGCCATGTTCCTCCTTGCCCTATTCCCCTGGCTCTGCACCTCTGGGCCCTACTCCCCTGAGCTGTACTCCTGTGTGCCCCTGCTTCCTCTGGTCCTGATTTTCTAAGTGACTGCTCCCCCTTGTATTGGGCCCTTGTCCCCCTGGCCCTAATCCCCTGGTTCTGCTCTCCTTGTGGCCTGCTCCACTTGTTCCTGATAACCATGGCCCTGCTCCCAATGGGGCTTGCTCCTCCTGGATCTAACCCCTGGCCCTGCACCCCCTGGCCCTGCTCCCCTGGGAGCTGCTTCACCTCAACCCTGCTTCCCCTGGCACTGCTTCCCCTGGGTCCTGCTCTCCGTGGGCTCTGCTCCCCATGGTCTTGCCCCACATGGTCCCTAATACCCCGGACCCTATCCTACCTGATTTCTGATTCTCCTGGGCCCTGCTCCTCCTGGCCCTGCTTTCCTGGAACCTGCTCCCCACTGGGCTCACCACTTCCTGAGTCCTGCTCCCGCTTAGCCCTGCTCGCCCTGTTCCTGCTTCCCGGGCCCCATTCCCTCTGGCCCTGCTCACCGGGCCCTGCTTTCCTGGGCCCAACTTCCCCTGGCCCTGCTCCCCTGGGCCATGCTCCTCTGCACCCTACTTCCCCTGTACCCTTCACCCCTGGGCCCTGCTCCACCTGGTCTTGCTCCGCATGGGCCCTGCTCCCCTGGGCCCTTCTCCCCCTGTTCCATGCTTCTCTTGGGCCTTGCTCCCCGTATCCCAGCTCCCCCCTTGCCCTACTTCCCCGGGGCCCGCTCCTCCAGGACCTGCTCCCCCTGGTAATGTTCTCCCTGGGCCCTTCTCACCTGGCCCTTCTCCTCCTGGCTCTACTCCCTGTGGGCTCTGCACCCCTAGCCTTGCTCTCCTCATCGCTGGTCCTCTAATACTCCTCTCCCTGGACCCTGCCCCAACTGCTCCTCTTGGGCCCTGCCCACACTGGCCCTGTGCCCTGAGCCCTACTCCCTCCAGTCCTGCTCCCCTGTTCCTGCTCCTCTGACACTGTTCCCAAGGGCCCTGCTCTGGGCCTACTCCCCCTGTCCCGGCTCCCCTGGACCCTGCTCTTCTGGGCCCTACCCTCACCTGGGCCCTTTTCCTTCTGGCCCTGCTCTGCTGGGCCCTTCTCCTCCTTGGGCCCTGCTCCTCGTGGCACTGCTCACTGGGTCCCGCTCTCCCCTGGTCCTGCTCTTGGGCTCTGCTCTTCCTGGGCCCTGTATTCCCTGTGCCCTGCTCCCCCTGGTCCTGTTCCCCATGGGCCCTTCTCACCTGTACTGCTCTCCCTGCTCCTACTCCCTGTGGGCTCTGCTATCCCTAGCACTGATCTACTGGGCTCTGCTACCTCTGGCCCTCCTCTCCCTGGGCCCTGCTCCCCCCTGTCCTGCTTACCCTAGGACCCTGCTGTCCCTGGCCCTGCTGTCCCTCGTACTGCTCCCCCGGTACCTGCTCCTCCTGGTACTGCTCCCCCTGGGACCTGCTCCTCCTGGCCCTGCTCCCATGTGCCCTGCTCCCCCTGGGCTCTGTTCCCCCTGAGCACTGCAAATTCTTGGCCCTGCTCTCCATGGTCCTGCTTCCTTGGGCCCTGCTCCCACTGGCCCTACTCACCCTGGACCTGTTCCTCCTGATCCTGCTCCCCTGGGACCTGCTCCCTCTGGTCCTGCTCCCCCGGACCCTGCTCCTCCTGGCCCTTCTCCACTGGGCCCTGCTCACCCCGGGACCTGCTCTTTGGGGCCTGCTCCCCTGATTTTGCTTCCCTGGACCCTGTTTCCCCTGTGTCCCGCTCCCCCTAGTACCTCCTCCCCCTTATCCTGTTCTCCATTGTCCCTGCTACCCTGGTTTTGCTTCCCTTGCCCCAAATCGCTGTGGGATCTGCTCCCCCTAGCCATTGTCTCCTGGGCCTTTCTCCCCATAGGCCTCCTTTCTATGGGGCCTGCTTCATGTGGTCCTACTCCTACCGGGCCCTGCTCCCACTGGCCCTTCTCCCTGGGCCCTTCTCCCCCAGTCCTGGTTCCTTGGGCCCTATGACCCTGGACCTGCTCTCCTTGGTCCTATTCCCCCTGGCCTGCCACCTGGGCCCTGATCCTCCCTGTCCCTGCTCCCCTGGGCTGTGCTCCTCTGGTACTGCTACCCCTGGGCCCTGCTCTTCCTGGCCCTGCTCCGCTAAACCCTTCTTTCCGCTGGGCTCCACGACCCTTGAGCCCTGCTCCCCTGTCCCTACTCCCTCAGGCGCCAGTCCCTGTGGGCTCTGCTCCTACTATCCCTGCTGTCCTGCAATACCCCGGACACTATTCTCCCTGATTTCTGATTCTCCTGGGCCCTGCTACTCCTGTCACTGCTTTCTTGGGCCCTGCTCCCCACTGGGCTCACCTCTTCCTGAGTCCTGCTCCCGCTTCTCCCTGCTCGCCCTGTTCCTGCTTCCCCGGGCCCCATTCCCTCTGGCCCTGCTCACGTGGCCCTGCTTTCCTGGGCCCAACTTCCCCTGGCCCTGCTCCCCTGGGCCATGCTCCTCTGCACCCTACTTCCCCTGTACCCTTCCCTCCTGGGCCCTGCTCCACCTGGTCTTGCTCCACATGGGCCCTGCTCCCCTGGGCCCTTCTCCCCCTGTTCCCTGCTTCTCATGGGCCTTGTTCCCCCTATCCCAGCTCCCCCTTGCCCTACTTCCCCGGGACCCGCTCCTCCAGGACCTGCTCCTCCTGGTACTGCTCCCCCCGGGACCTGCTCCTCTTGGTCCTGCTCCCATATGCCCTGCTCCCCCTGGGCTCTGTTTCCCCTGAGCACTGCAAATTCTTGCCCCTGCATTTCCTGGTCCTGCTTCCTTGGGCCCTGCTCCCACTGGCCCTGTTCACCCTGGACCTGTTCCTCCTGATCCTGCTCCCCTGGGACCTGCTCCCTCTGGTCCTGCTCCCCCGGACCCTGTTCCTCCTGGCCCTTCTCCACTGGGCCCTGCTCACCCCTGGACCTGCTCTCTGGGCCCTGCTCCCCCTGATTTTGCTTCCCTGGACCCTGGTTCCCCTGTGTCCCGCTCCCCCTAGTACCTCTTCCCCCTTGTCCTGTTCTCCATTTTCCCTGCTACCCTGGTTTTGCTTCCCGTGCCCCATCTCGCTGTGGGGTCTGCTCCCCCTAGCCATTGTCTCCTGGGCCTTTCTCCCCATAGGCCTCCTTTCTATGGGGCCTGCTTCATGTGGTCCTGCTCCTCCCGGGCCCTGCTCCCACTGGCCCTTCTCCCCTGGGCCCTGCTCCCCCCAGTCCTGGTTCCTTGGGCCCTACGACCCTGGACCTGCTCTCCTTGGTCCTATTCCCCCTGGCCAGCTCCCCTGGGCCCTGATCCTCCCTGTCCCTGCTCCCCTAGGCTGTGCTCCTCTGGTACTGCTACCCCTGGGCCCTGCTCTTCCTGGCCCTGCTCCGCGAGGCACTTCTACCCCCTGGGCTCCACTACCCTTGAGCCCTGCTCCCCTGTCCCTGCTCTCTCAGGCCCCACTTCCTGTGAGCTCTGATCCTACTAGCCCTGCTCTCCTGGGCCCTGCTCCCCAGATCCTCCTGTCCTTTGCCCTGTTCCCCTGGGCCCTATTCCCTCCATTCCTGTTCCCCTGGGCCCTTCATCCCCTGAGCCTTGCTCCCCATGGGCCAGGCTCCCCCGTGCCCTTATCCCCGTGTTTCCTGCTTCTCCTGGGTTCTGCTTCCCCTGGCCCTGCTCCCTATTGCCCTGCTTCCCTGGCCCTCCTCCCCTGGGACCTGCTATCTCTGGTACTGCTCTCACTGGGCCCTTGCCCCCTTTCCCTTTTCTACCTGGCTATGATCAACTGGGCCCTGCTCCTCTGGTAACTTATTTCACTGGCCCTGCTCCCTGTAGTCACTGTTCCCCTTAACCCTGCTCTCCTGGGCTCTGCACCCCCTGGTCCTCCTCTCCCTGGGCCCTGCTCTGCCCGGTCCTGCTCTTCCTGGGTGCTGCTCCTCATGGTCCTGCTCCCTTGGGCCCTAACCCCCGCAGTCCTGCTTCCCTGGGCCCTGCACACCAGGCCCTGCTCCCCTGGGCCCTGCTCTTCTGGGCCTTGCTTCCCTTGGCCTTCTCCCCTGGGCTCTGCTCCCCCTGACTCTGCTCCTCTAGGCCCTCCTACCCTGGGCCCTGCTCCCTCTGGTCCTGCTTTCCTGCAACTACCTCCCCCTTGGCCTTGCTCCCCTGGTCCTGTTTCCTGGGCTCTACTCCCTATAGAACTGGCCCCCCTTGCCCTCCTTTCCTAGGCCCTGCTTCCCTGTGCCCTGCTAGTCCAAACTCTGCTACCCCTGAGTCTGTTCCCCCTGGCCCTACTCCCAATGGGCTCTGCTCCTTCTAGTACATGCACCAGAGCCATGCACCTCCAATCGCTGCTTCCCATGGCCCTGCTTCCCCGGGCCATGCTCTCCCTGATACTGTTCCCCATTGGCCGTACTCCCTCTGGCCCTACTCCCTGTGGGCTCTGTACTCCCTAGCCCTGCTCTACTGGGTCCTGCTCTCCTGGGTCCTGCTCTCCTGGGTCCTCCTCTTCCTGGACCCTGATCCACCTGGCCCTGGTTCTGCTCCCCTGGGCACTACTCCCTCTAGTCTTGCTCCCCAGGGGCCTGCTTCCCCCTGGTTATGCCCCTCCTGGGCCTTGGTCAACCTGGAACCCGCATTCACATGGCCTGCTCCCTTGGGCCCTGTACCGCTTGTGTCCTGCTTCCGTTAGCCCTGTTCTCCATGGGCCCTTTGCCCTGGCACTTCTCCCCATGGGCCCTGCTCCTCTGGTCCCTGCTTTCCTTGCGCCTGCTCCCCTGGGCCATACTCCTCCTTGACTCTGCTCCCCTTGCCCTATTCCCCCTGGGACCTTCCCACTTGGGCCTTGCTCCCCCTGGTATTGCTCCCCATGGGCTCTGCTCTCCCTGAACCTTTTTCCCCTGTTCTCTCTTCTCCTGGACCCTGATCCCCCTAGCCATGCTCCTCCTTGCCCTGTTCCCCTGGCTCTGCACCTCTGGGTCCTACTCCCCTGAGCTGTGCTCCTCTGTGGCCCTGCTCCCCTGGGCCATGCTCCCTCTGGTCCTGCTCACTCAGGCTGTATTCCCCCTGACCCTGCTCCCCTGAGCCCCGCTCTATTTGGCCCTGCTCCATCTGGTCCTGATTTCTTGGGTGACTGTTCCCCCTTGCATTGGGCCCTTCTCCCCCTGGCCCTAATCCCCTGGTTCTGCTCTCCTTGTGGCCTGCTCCACTTGGTCCTGATAACCATGGCCTTGCTTCCATGGGGCTTGCACCTCCTGGACTTAACCCCTGGCCCTGAACACCATGGCCCTGCTCCCCTTGGCCCTGCTCCTCCTCAGCCCTGCTTCCCCTGGCCCTGCTTCCCTTGACCCTGCTCCTTCTGGGCCCTGCTCCCTGAGCCCTGCTCCCCCTGGTTCCTGCTCTCTGTGGGCTCTGCTCCCCATGGTCTTGCCCCAAATGGTCCGTAATACCCTAGACCCTATTCTCCCTGATTTCTGATTCTCCTGGTCCCTGATCCTCCTGGCCCTGCTTTCCTGGGCCCTGCTCCCCACTAGGCTCACCTCTTCCTGAGTCCTGCTCCCGCTTAGCCCTGCTAGCCCTGTTCCTGCTTCCCCGGGCCCCATTCCCTCTGGCCCTGCTCACCTTGCCCTGCTTTCCTGGGCCCTACTTCCCCTGGCCCTGCTCCCCTCGGCCATGCTCCTCTGCACCCTACTACCCCTGGACCCTTCACCCCTGGGCCCTGCTCCACCTCATCTTGCTCTGCATGGGCCCTTATCCCCTGGGCCCATCTCCCCCTGTTCCCTGCTTCTCTTGGGCCTAGCTCCAGCTATCCCAGCTACCCCTTGCCCTACTTCCCCGGGACCAGCTCCTGCAGGACCTGCTCCCCCTACTAATGCTCTCCCTGGGCCCTTTTCCACCTGCGCCCTGCTCCCCTGGCCCTTCTCCTCCTGGATCTACTCCCTGTGGGCTCTGCACCCCTAGCCTTGCTCTCCTTATCCCTGGTCCTCTAATACTCCTCTCCCTGGACACTGCCCCACCTGCTCCTCTTGGGCCCTGCCCACCCCAGCTCTATCCCCTGGGTCCTACTCCCTCCAGTGCTGCTCCCCTGTTCCTACTCCCCTGACTGTGTTCCCCAGGGCCCTGCTCTCTGTGCCTGCTCCCCCTGGCCCTGCTCCCCTGGGCCCTGTTCTCCTGGGCCCTACCCGCCCTGGGCCCTTTTCCTCCTGGCCCTGCTCTGCTGGGCCCTTCTCCCCCTTGGGCCCTGCTCCTCGTGGCACTACTCACTGAGTCCAGCTCCTCCCTGGTCCTGTTCTTGAGCTCTGCTCCCCCTGGGCCCTGTTTTCCCTGTGCCCTGCTCCCCCTAGGCCCTGCTCCCCCTGGTCCTGTTCCCCATGGGCCCTGCTCACCTGTACTGCTCTCCCTGCCCCTACTCTCTGTGGGCCCTGCTATCCCTAGCACTGATCTACTGGGCTCTGCTACCCCTGGACCTCCTCTACCTGGGCCCAGCTCCCCCCTGTCCTGCTTACCCTAGGACCCTGCTGTCCCTGGCCCTACTGTCCCACGCACTGCTTCCCCAAGACCTGCTACCCGGTACCTGCTCCTCCTGGTACTGCTCAACCTAAAACCTGCTCCTCCAGGCCCTGCTCCCATGTGCCCTGCTCCCATGTGCCCTAATCCCCCTGGACTCTGTTTCCCCTGAGTACTGCAACTTCTTGGCCCTGCTCTCCCTGCTCCTGCTTCCTTGGGCCCCGCTCCCCCTGGCCCTGCTCCCCCTGGACCTGTTCCTCCTGATCCTGCACCGCTGCGACCTGCTCCCTCTGGTCCTGCTCCCCCAGATCCTGCTCCTCCTGGTCGTTCTTCACTGGGCCCTGCTCACCCCTGGACCTGCTCTCTGGACCCTGCTTCCCCTGATTTGCTTCCATGGACCCTGGTTCCTTTGTGCCCCGCTCCCCCTGGTCCCTCCTCCTCCTGGTCCTGCTATCCATTGTCCCTGCTACCCTGGTTCTCTTCCCGTGCCCCAACTACCTTTGGGATCTGCTCTTCCTAGCCATGCTCTCCTGGGCCTTTCTCCCCGTAGGCCTCCTTTCTATAGGGCCTGCTCCACGTGGTCCTGCTCCTTCAGGGAGAAGCTCCCACTGGCCCTTCTCCCCTGGGCCCTGCTCCCCCCAGTCCTGGTTCCTTGGGCCATACGACTCTGGACCTGCTCTCCTTGGTCCTATACCCCCTGGCGTGCTCCCCTGAGCCCTTATCCTCCCTGTTCCTGCTCCCCTGGGCTGTGCTCCTCTAGTACTGATACCCCTGGGCTCTGCTCCTACTACCCCTGCTCTTCTGGGCACTGCTCCCCAGAACCTCCTGTCCTTTGGCCCTCTTCCCCCTGGCCCTGTTCCCCTGGGCCCTATTCCCTCCAGTCCTGTTCCCATGGGCCCTTCTTCCCCTGGGCCCTGCTCCCCATGGGCCCAGCTCCCCCGGGCCCTAATCCCCCTGTTCCCTGCTTCTCCTGGTTTCTGCTTCCCCTGGCTCTGCTGCCTATTGCCCTGCTTCCCTGGGCCTCCACGCCTAGGACCTGCTATCCCTGGTACTGCTCTCACTGGGCCCTTGTCCCCCTTGCCCTTTTCTCCCTGGATATGCTCCCCTGGGCCTTGCTCCTCTGGTAACTTCTTTCCCTGGCCCTACTCCCTGTAGGCACTGTTCCCCTTAGCCCTGGTCTCGTGGGCTCTGCACCCTCTGGTCCTCCTCTCCCTGGGCCCTGCTCTGCCCTGTCAGGCTCCACCTGGGTGCTGCTCCTCATGGTCCTGCTCCCTTGAGCCCTACCTCCCGCAGTCCTGAAACCCTGGGCCCTGCACACCAGGCCCTGCTTCCCTGGGCCCTGCTCTTCTGGGCCTTGATTCCCTTGGCCTTCTCCCCTGGGC
Organism: Callospermophilus lateralis; assembly: GCF_048772815.1. Lineage (NCBI taxonomy): Eukaryota > Metazoa > Chordata > Mammalia > Rodentia > Sciuridae > Callospermophilus > Callospermophilus lateralis. Next base: position 40,169 of record NW_027517651.1, read on the forward strand.
TCTGCTCCCCCTGGCTCTGCTCCTCTAGGCCCTCCTATTCTGGGCCCTGCTCCCTCTGGTCCTGCTTTCCTGGACCTACCGCCCCTTTGACCTTGCTCCCCCGGTCCTGTTTCCTGGGCTCTACTCCCTATGGAACTGGCCCCACTGGCCCTCCTCTCCTAGGCCCTGCTTCCCTGTGCCCTGCTACTCCAAACTCTGCTACCCCTGACTCTGCTCCCCCTGGCCATACTCCCTATGGGCTCTGCTCTCCCTAGACCATGCCCCTGAGCCATGCACCTCCAACCGCTGCTCTCCATGGGACCTGCTCCCCTGGTCCTGAACTCCGGGGCCCTGCACCCCCATGTACTTCTCTCCCTGGGTCCTTCTACCTTGGCCCTTTTTATCCTGGCCCTGCTTTCCATGGCCCTGCTCCCCCGGGCCATGCTCTCCCTGATACTGTTCCCCATTGGACCTACTCTCTCCGGCCCTCCTCCCTGTGGGCTCTGCACTCCCTAGCCCTACTCTCCTGGGCCCTGCTCCCCTTGGTCCTCCTCTTCCTGGACCCTGATCCACCTGGCCCTGGTTCTGCTCCCCTGGGCCCTACTCCCTCCAGTCTTGCTGCCCAGGGCCCTGCTCCCCCTGGTTATGCCCCTCCTGGGCCTTGGTCAACCTGGAACTCGCTCCCACTTGGCTGCTCCCCTGAGCCCTGCACCCCTTGTGTCCTGCTTCCCCTGGCCCTGCTCCCCATGGGCCCTGTTCTTCTGGTCCCTGCTTTCCCTGGGCCTGCTCCCCCTGGACCATACTCCTCCTTGGCTGTGCTCCCCTGTGCCCTATTCCCCCTGGGACCTTCCCACTTGGGCCCTGCTGCCCCTGGTATTGCTCCCCATGGGCTCTGCTCCCCTGGACCCTTCTTACCCTGTTCTCTGCTT
>NW_027517652.1:0-41066 GCF_048772815.1 Callospermophilus lateralis
ATATATGCTGCAACTTCGGAAACTCGTTATTTTTTAGAAGCTTGGCAACCCCTCTCAATGAAAGTGCTTTTCCACAGTCTGTGCCTAGGGCTACTTGAAGAGGAAACAAACCATAGAGACAAAACTGAGAACTCCTTTATTTTGTCAAGTTTCAAAGAACTACTACAAACCATGTTGGATTTAGAGTTCCAAATACATCTATCTATACAGGAGAGAACAGAGCGAAACCTAAATATAAAAACAGCTACTGTACACGAACGCTTCAACTTAGAAGAACAAAATTTCTTGAGCCAAGTGGGACTTGTGTACTGATCATTACAACCAAGTATCATCAAAATTGGGTGAAAAAATATTTGCTGGTATTTCGGAAACTCGTAATATCTTAGAAGCTTGGCAACCCCTCTCAATGGAAGTGCTTTTCCACAGTCGATGCCTAGGGCTACTTGAAGAGGAAACAAACCATAGAGACAAAACTGAGATCTCCTTTATTTTGTCAAGTTTCAAAAGATCTACTACAATCCATGTTGGATTTAGAGTTCCAAATTAATCTATCTATATAGGAGAGAACAGAGAGAAACCTAAATATAAAAACTGCTACTGTAGACGAACGCTTCAACCTAGAAGAACAAAATTTGGGTAGCCAAGTTGGATTTGTGTAGTGATCATTACAACCAAGTATCATCAAGATTGGTTGAAAAAATATTTGCTGGTATTACGGAAACTTGTAATTTCTTAGAAGCTTGGCAAACTCTCTCAATGAAAGTGCTTTTCCACAGTCTGTGCCTAGGGCTACTTGAAGAGGAAACAAACCATAGAGACAAAACTGAGAACTCCTTTATTTTGTCAAGCTTCAAAGAGCTACTACAAACTATGTTGGATTTAGAGTTCCAAATTCATCTATCTATATAGGAGAGAACAGAGGGAAACCTAAATATAAAAACTTCTACTGTAGGCGAACGCTTCAACCTAGAAGAACACAATTTGGTGAGCCAAGTGGGATTTGTGTACTGATCATTAGCATCCAGTATCATCCAGATTGGGTGAAAAAATATTTGCTGGTATTTCGGAAACTCGTAATTTCTTAGAAGATTGGCAACCCTCTCAATGAAAGTGCTTTTCCACAGTCGATGCCTAGGGCTACTTGAAGAGGAAACAAACCATAGAGACAAAACTGAGATCTCCTTTATTTTGTCAAATTTCAAAGATCTACTACAATCCATGTTGGATTTAGAGTTCCAAATTCATCTATCTATATAGGAGAGAACAGAGAGAAACCTAAATATAAAAACTGCTACTGTAGGCGAACGCTTCAACCTAGAAGAACACAATTTGGTGAGCCAAGTGGGATTTGTGTACTGATCATTAGCAACCAGTATCATCAAGATTGGGTGAAAAAATATTTGCTGGTATTTCGGAAACTCGTTATTTCTTAGAAGCTTGGCAACACCTCTCAAGGAAAGTAGTTTTCCACAGTTTGTGCCTAGGGTAACTTCAAGAGGAAACAAACAATAGAGACAAAACTCAGAACTCCTTAACTCTTTATTTTGTCAAGTTTCAAAGAGCTACTACAAACCATGTTGGATTTAGAGTTCCAAATTCATCTATCTATATATGAGAGAACAGAGTGAAACCTAAATATAAAAACTGCTATTGTAGACGAACGCTTCAACCTAGAAGAACAAAATTTGGTGAGCCAAGTGGGATCTGTGTACTGATCATTATCAACAAGTATCATCAGATTGGGTGAAAAAATATTTACTGGTATTTCGGAAACTCGTTATTTCTTAGAAGCTTGGCAACCCCTCTCAATGAAAGTGCTTTTCCAGAGTCTGCGAACTAGGGCTACTTTAAGAGGAAACAAACCATAGAGACAAAACTGGGAACTCCTTTATTTTGTCAAGTTTCAAAGAGCTACTACAATCCACGTTGGATTTAAAGTTCCAAATTTATCTATCTATATAGGAGAGAACAGAGAGAATCCTAAATATAAAAACTGCTACTGTAGACGAACGCTTCAACCTAGAAGAACAAAATTTGGTGAGCCAAGTGGGATTTGTGTACTGATCATTAGCAAAAGTATCATCAAGATTGGGTGAAAAAATATTTGCTGGTATTTCGGAAACTCGTTATTTCTTAGAAGCTTGGCAACACCTCTCAATGAAAGTGCTTTTTCACAGTCTGTGCCTAGGGCTAATTGAAGAGGAAACAATCCATAGAGACAAAACTGAGAACTCCGTTATTTTGTCAAGTTTCAAAGAGCTACTACAAACCATGTTGGATTTAGAGTTCCAAATTCATCTATGTATACAGGAGAGAATAGAGCGAAACCTAAATATAAAAACGGCTACTGTAGACGAACGATTCAACCTAGAAGAACAAAATTTGGTGAGCCAAGTGGGATCTGTGTACTGATCATTACCAACTAGTATCATCAAGATTGGGTGAAAAAATATTTGCTGGTATTTCGGAAACTCGTTATTTCTTAGAAGCTTGGCAACCACTCTCAATGAAAGTGGTTTTCCACAGCCTGTGCCTAGGGCTACTTGAAGAGGAAACAACCATAGAGACAAAACTGAGAACTACTTTATTTTGTCAAGTTTCAAAGAGCTACTACAAACCATGTTGGATTTAGAGTTCCAAATTCATCTATCTATATATGAGAGAACAGAGTGAAACCTAAATATAAAAACTGCTACTGTAGACGAACGCTTCAACCTAGAAGAACAAAATATGGTGAGCCAAGTGGGATTTGTGTACTGATCATTAGCAACAAGTATCATCAAGATTGGGTGAAAAAATATTTGCTGGAACTTCGGAAACTCGTTATTTTTTAGAAGCTTGGCAACCCCTCACAATGAAAGTGCTTTTCCACAGTCTGCGCCTAGGGCTACTTGCAGAGGAAACAAACCATAGAGACAAAACTCAGAACTCCTTATTTTGTCATGTTTCAAAGAGCTACTACAAACCATGTTGGATTTAGAGTTCCAAATTCATCTATCTATATATGAGAGAACAGAGAGAAACCTAAATATAAAAACTGCTACTGTAGACGAACTCTTCAACCTAGAAGAACAAAATATGGTGAGCCAAGTGGGATTTGTGTACTGATCATTAGCAACAAGTATCATCAAGATTGGGTGAAAAAATATTTGCTGGTACTTCGGAAACTCGTTATTTTTTAGAAGCTTGGCAACCCATCTCAATGAAAGTGCTTTTCCACAGTCTGTGCCTAGAGCTACTTGAGGAGGAAACAAACCATAGAGACAAAACTCAGAACTCCTTTATTTTGTCAAGTTTCAAAGAGCTACTACAAACCATGTTGGATTTAGAGTTCCAAATTCATCTATCTATATATGAGAGAACAGATTGAAAACTAAATATAAAAATTGCTACTGTAGACGAACGCTTCAACCTAGAAGAACATAATTTGGTGAGCCAAGTGGGATCTGTGTACTGATCATTAGCAACATGTATCATCAAGATTGGGTGAAAAAATATTTGCTGTGTTTCGGAAACTTGTAATTTCTTAGAAGCTTGGCAACCCCTCTCAATGAAAGTGGTTTTCTACAGTCTGTGCCTAGGGCTACTTGAAGAGGAAACAAACCATAGAGACAAAACTGAGATCTCCTTTATTTTGTCAAGTTTCAAAGAGCTACTACAATCCATGTTGGATTTAGAGTTCCAAATTCATCTATCTATATAGGAGAGAACAGAGAGAAACCTAAATATAAAAACTGCTGCTGTAGAAGAACGCTTCAACCTAGAAGAACAAAATTTGGTGAGCCATGTGGGATTTGTATACTGATCATTACCACCATGTATCATCAAGATTGGGTGAAAAAATATTTGCTGGTATTTCGGAAACTTGTAATTACTTAGAAGCTTGGCAAACTCTCTCAATGAAAATGCTTTTCCACAGTCTGTGCCTAGGGCTCCTTGAAGAGGAAACAATCCGTAGAGACAAAACTGAGAACTCCGTTATTTTGTCAAGTTTCAAAGAGCTACTACAAACCATGTTGGATTTAGAGTTCCAAATTCATCTATCTATATATGAGAGAACAGAGTGAAACCTAAATATAAAAACTGCTACTGTAGACGAACGCTTCAACCTAGAAGAACAAAATATGGTGAGCCAAGTGGGATTTGTGTACTGATCATTAGCAACAAGTATCATCAAGATTGGGTGAAAAAATATTTGCTGGAACTTCGGAAACTCGTTATTTTTTAGAAGCTTGGCAACCCCTCACAATGAAAGTGCTTTTCCACAGTCTGCGCCTAGGGCTACTTGCAGAGGAAACAAACCATAGAGACAAAACTCAGAACTCCTTATTTTGTCATGTTTCAAAGAGCTACTACAAACCATGTTGGATTTAGAGTTCCAAATTCATCTATCCATATATGAGAGAACAGAGAGAAACCTAAATATAAAAACTGCTACTGTAGACGAACTCTTCAACCTAGAAGAACAAAATATGGTGAGCCAAGTGGGATTTGTGTACTGATCATTAGCAACAAGTATCATCAAGATTGGGTGAAAAAATATTTGCAGGTACTTCGGAAACTCGTTATTTTTTAGAAGCTTGGCAACCCATCTCAATGAAAGTGCTTTTCCACAGTCTGCGCCTAGGGCTACTTGAGGAGGAAACAAACCATAGAGACAAAACTCAGAACTCCTTTATTTTGTCAAGTTTCAAAGAGCTACTACAAACCATGTTGGATTTAGAGTTCCAAATTCATCTATCTATATATGAGACAACAGAGTGAAAACTAAATATAAAAACTGCTACTGTAGACGAACGCTTCAACCTAGAAGAACAAAATTTGGTGAGCCCAGTAGGATCTGTGTACTAATCATTACCACCAAGTATCATCAAGATTGGGTGAAAAAATATTTGCTGGTATTTCGGAAACTCGTTATTTCTTAGAAGCTTGGCAACCCCTCTCAATGAAAGTGGTTTTCCACAGTCTGTGCCTAGGGCTACTTGAAGAGGAAACAAACCATAGAGACAAAACTGAGAACTCCTTTATTTTGTCAAGTTTCAAAGAGCTACTACAAACCATGTTGGATTTAGAGTTCCAAATACATCTATCTATACAGGAGAGAACAGAGCGAAACCTAAATATAAAAACTGCTACTGTACACAAACACTTCAACTTAGAAGAACAAAATTTGGTGAGCCAAGTGGGATATGTGTACTGATCATTACAACAAAGTATCATCAAAATTGGTTGAAAAAATATTTGCTGGTATTTCGGAAACTCGTAATTTCTTAGAAGCTTGGCAACCCCTCTCAATGAAAGTGCTTTTCCACAGTCAATGCCTAGGGCTACTTGAAGAGGAAACAAACCATAGAGACAAAACTGAGATCTCCTCTAATTTGTCAAGTTTCAAAGATCTACTACAATCTATGTTGGATTTACAGTTCCAAATTCATCTATCTATATAGGAGAGAACAGAGAGAAACCTAAATATAAAAACTGCTACTGGAGACGAACGCTTCAACCTAGAAGAACAAAATTTGGGCAGCCAAGTTGGATTTGTGTACTGATCATTACAACCAAGTATCATCAAGATTGGGTGAAAAAATATTTGCTGGTATTTCGGAAACTTGTAATTTCTTAGAAGCTTGGCAAACTCTCTCAATGAAAGTGCTTTTCCACAGTCTGTGCCTAGGGCTACTTGAAGAGGAAACAAACCATAGAGACAAAACTGAGAACTCCTTTATTTTGTCAAGTTTCAAAGAGCTACTACAAACCATGTTGGATTTAGAGTTCCAAATTCATCTATCTATATAGGAGACAACAGAGGGAAACCTAAATATAAAAACTTCTACTGTAGGCGAACGCTTCAACCTAGAAGAACACAATTTGGTGAGCCAAGTGGGATTTGTGTACTGATCATTAGCAACCAGTATCATCAAGATCGTGTGAAAAAATATTTGCTGGTATTTCGGAAACTCGTTATTTCTTAGAAGCTTGGCAACACCTCTCAATGAAAGTAGTTTTCCACAGTCTGTGCCTAGGGTAACTTGAAGAGGAAAGAAACCATAGAGACAAAACTCAGAGCTCCTTTATTTTGTCAAGTTTCAAAGATCTACTACAATCCATGTTGGATTTAGAGTTCCAAATTCATCTATCTATATAGGAGAGAACAGAGAGAAACCTAAATATAAAAACTGCTACTGTAGACGAACGCTTCAACCTAAAAGAACAAAATTTGATGAGCCAAGTGGGATTTGTGTACTGATCATTACCACCAAGTATCATCAAGATTGGGTGAAAAAATATTTGCTGGTATTTCGGAAACTTGTAATTTCTTAGAAGCTTGGCAACCCCTCTCAATGAAAGTGCTTTTCCACAGTCTGTGCCTAGGGCTACTTGAAGAGGAAACAAACCATAGAGACAAAACTGAGAAGTCCTTTATTTTGTCAAGTTTCAAAGAGCTACTACAAACCATGTTGGATTTAGAGTTCCAAGTTCATATATCTATATAGGAGAGAACAGAGGGAAACCTAAATATAAAAACTTCTACTGTAGGCGAACGCTTCAACCTAGAAGAACACAATTTGGTGAGCCAAGTGGGATTTGTGTACTGATCGTTAGCAAACAGTATCATCAAGATGGGGTGAAAAAATATTTGCTGGTACTTCGGAAACTCGTTATTTCTTAGAAGCTTGGCAACCCCTCTCAATGAAAGTGCTTTTCCAGAGTCTGCGCCTAGGGCTACTTGAAGAGGAAACAAACCATAGAGACAAAACTGAGAACTCCTTTATTTTGTCAAGTTTCAAAGAGCTTCTACAAACCATGTTGGACTTAGAGATCCAAATTCATCTATCTATATATGACAGAACAGAGTGAAACCTAAATATAAAAACGACTTCTGTAGATGAACGCTTCAACCTAGAAGAAAAAAATTTGGTGAGCCAAGTGGGATCTGTGTACTGATCATTCCCACCAAGTATCATCAAGATTGGGTGAAAAAATATTTGCTGGTATTTCGGAAACTCCTATTTTTTAGAAGCTTGGCAACACCTCTCAATGAAAGTGGTTTTCCACAGTGTGTGCCTAGGGCTACTTGAAGAGGAAACAAACCATAGAGACAAATCTAAGAACTCCTTTATTTTGTCAAGTTTCAAAGAGCTACTACAAACCATGTTGGATTTAGAGTTCCAAATTCATCTATCTATATAGGAGAGAACAGAGTGAAACCTAAATATAAAAACTGCTACTGTAGACGAACGCTTCAACCTAGAAGAACATAATTTGGTGAGCCAAGTGGGATCTGTGTACTGATCATTAGCAACATGTATCATCAAGATTGGGTGAAAAAATATTTGCTGGTATTTCGGAAACTTGTAATTTCTTAGAAGCTTGGCAAACTCTCTCAATGAAAGTGCTTTTCCACAGTCTGTGCCTAGGGCTACTTGAAGAGGAAACGAACCATAGAGACAAAACTGAGAACTCCTTTATTTTGTCAAGTTTCAAAGAGCTACTACAAACCATGTTGGATTTAGAGTTCCAAATTCATCTATCTATACAGGAGAGAACAGAGGGAAACCTAAATATAAAAACTGCTACAGTAGACGAACGCTTCAACCTTGAAGAACAAAATTTGGTGAGCCAAGTGGGATCTGTGTACTGATCATTAGCAACAAGTATCATCAAGATTGGGTGAAAAAATATTTGCTGGTACTTCGGAAACTCGTTATTTCTTAGAAGCTTGGCAACCCCTCTCCATGAAAGTGCTTTTCCACAGTCTGCACCTAGGGTTACTTGAAGAGGACACAAACCATAGAGACAAAACTCAGAACTCCTTTATTTTGTCAAGTTTCAAAGAGCTACTACAAACCATGTTGGATTTAGAGTTCCAAATTCATCTATCTATATATGAGAGAACAGAGTGAAACCTAAATATAAAAACGGCTACTGTAGACGAACGCTTCAACCTAGAAGAACAAAATTTGGTGAGCCAAGTGGGTACTGTGTACTGATCATTACCACCAAGTATCATCAAGATTGGGTGAAAAAATATTTGCTGACATTTCGGAAACTCGTTATTTCTTAGAAGCCTTGCAACCCCTCTCAATGAAAGTGGTTTTCCACAGTCTGTGCCTAGGGCTACTTGAAGAGGAAACAAACCATAGAGACAAAACTGAGACCTCATTTATTTTGTCAAGTTTCAAAGAGCTACTACAATCCATGTTGGATTTAAAGTTCCAAATTCATCTATCTATATAGGAGAGAACAGAGAGAAACCTAAATATAAAAACTGCTACTGTAGACGAACGCTTCAAACTAGAAGAACAAAATTTGGTGAGCCAAGTGGTACTTGTATAGTGATCATTAGCAACAAGTATCATCAAGATTGGGTGAAAAAATATTTGCTGGTATTTCGGAAACTCGTTATTTCTTAGAAGCTTGGCAACACCTCTCAATGAAAGTGCTTTTCCACAGTCTGTGCCTAGGGCTAATTGAAGAGGAAACAATCCATAGAGACAAAACTGAGAACTCCGTTATTTTGTCAAGTTTCAAAGAGCTACTACAAACCATGTTGGATTTAGAGTTCCAAATTCATCTATGTATACAGGAGAGAAGAGAGCGAAACCTAAATATAAAAACTGCTACTGTAGACGAACGCTTCAACCTAAAAGAACAAAATTTGGTCAGCCAAGTGGAATCTGTGTACTGATCATTATCAACAAGTATCATCAAGATTGGGTGAAAAAATATTTGCTAGTATTTCGGAAACTCGTTATTTCTTAGAAGATTGGCAACCCCTCTCAATTAAAGTGCTTTTCCACAGTCTGTGCCTAGGGCTACTTGAAGAGGAAACAAACCATAGAGACAAAACTCAGAACTCCTTTATTTTGTCAAGTTTCAAAGAGCTACCAGAAACCATGTTGGATTTAGAGTTCCAAATTCATCTATCTATACAGGAGAGAACAGAGCGAAACCTAAATATAAAAACTGCTACTGTACACAAACGCTTCAACTTAGAAGAACAAAATTTGGTGAGCAAAGTGGGATTTGTGTACTGATCATTACAACCAAGTATCATCAAAATTGGGTGAAAAAATATTTGCTGGTATTTCGGAAACTCGTAATTTCTTAGAAGCTTGGCAACCACTCTCAATGAAAGTGCTTTTCCACAGTCGATGCCTAGGGCTACTTGAAGAGGAAACAAACCATAGAGACAAAACTGAGATCTCCTTTAATTTGTCAAGTTTCAAAGATCTACTACAATCCATGTTGGATTTAGAGTTCCAAATTCATCTATCTATATAGGAGAGAACAGAGAGAAACCTAAATATAAAAACTGCTACTGTAGACGAAGGCTTCAACCTAGAAGAACAAAATTTGGGCAGCCAAGTGGGATCTGTGTACTGATCATTAGCAACCAGTATCATCAAGATTGGGTGAAAAAATATTTGCTGGTATTTCGGAAACTCGTTATTTCTTAGAAGCTTGGCAACACCTCTCAATGAAAGTAGTTTCCACAGTCTGTGCCTAGGGCTACTTGAAGAGGAAACAAACCATAGAGACAAAACTGAGAATTCCTTTATTTTGTCAAGTTTCAAAGAGCTACTACAAACCATGTTGGAATTAGAGTTCCAAATTCATCTATCTATACAGGAGAGAACAGAGGGAAACCTAAATATAAAAACTGCTACTGTAGACGAACGCTTCAACCTTGAAGAACAAAATTTGGTGAGCCAAGTGGGATCTGTGTACTGATCATTAGCAACAAGTATCATCAAGATTGGGTGAAAAAATATTTGCTGGTACTTCGGAAACTCGTTATTTCTTAGAAGCTTGGCAACCCCTCTCAATGAAAGTGGCTTTTCCACAGTCTGCGCCTAGGGTTACTTGAAGAGGACACAAACCATAGAGACAAAACTCAGAACACCTTTATTTTGTCAAGTTTCAAAGAGCTACTACAAACCATGTTGGATTTAGAGTTCCAAATTCATCTATCTATATATGAGAGAACAGAGTGAAACCTAAATATAAAAACGGCTACTGTAGACGAACGCTTCAACCTAGAAGAAGAAAATTTGGTGAGCCAAGTGGGTACGGTGTACTGATCATTACCACCAAGTATCATCAAGATTGGGTGAAAAAATATTTGCTGGTATTCGGAAAATCGTTATTTCTTAGAAGCTTGGCAACCCCTCTCAATGAAAGTGCTTTTCCACAGTCTGTGCCTTGGGGCTACTTGAAGAGGAAACAAACCATAGAGACAAAACTGAGACCTCATTTATTTTGTCAAGTTTCAAAGAGCTACTACAATCCATGTTGGATTTAAAGTTCCAAATTCATCTATCTATATAGGAGAGAACAGAGAGAAACCTAAATATAAAAACTGCTACTGTAGATGAACGCTTCAAACTAGAAGAACAAAATTTGGTGAGCCAAGTGGGACTTGTGTACTGATCATTAGCAACAAGTATCATCAAGATTGGGTGAAAAAATATTTGCTGGTATTTCGGAAACTCATTATTTCTTAGAAGCTTGGCAACACCTCTCAATGAAAGTGCTTTTCCACAGACTGTGCCTAGGGCTAATTGAAGAGGAAACAAACCATAGAGACAAAACTCAGAACTCCTTTATTTTGTCAAGTTTCAAAGAGCTACCAGAAACCATGTTGGATTTAGAGTTCCAAATTCATATATCTATATAGGAGAGAACAGAGGGAAACCTAAATATAAAAACTGCTACTGTAGGCGAACGCTTCAACCTAGAAGAACACAATTTGGTGAGCCAAGTGGGATCTGTGTACTTATCATTACCACAAAGTATCATCAAGATTGGGTGAAAAAATATATGCTGGTATTTCGGAAACTCGTTATTCTTAGAAGCTTGGCAATCCCTCTCAATGAAAGTGCTTTTCCACAGTCTGTGCCTAGGGCTACTTGAAGAGGAAACAAACCATAGAGACAAAACTGAGAACTCCTTTATTTTGTGAAGTTTCAAAGAGCTACTACAATCCATGTTGGATTTAAACTTAAAATTAATCTATCTATATAGGAGAGAAGAGAGAGAAACATAAATATAAAAAAACTGCTACTGTAGACGAACGCTTCAACCTAGAAGAACAAAATTTGGTGAGCCAAGTGGGATTTGTGTACTGATCATTACCACCAAGTATCATCAAGATTTAGTGAAAAATATTTGCTGGTATTTCGGAAACTCGTAATTTCTTAGCAGCTTGGCAACCCATCAAAATGAAAGTGCTTACACAGTCTGTGCGTAGGGCAACTTGAAGAGGAAACAAGCCATAGAGACAAATCTCAGAACTCCTTTATTTTGTCAAGTTTCAAAGAGCTACTACAAACCATGTTGGATTTAGAGTTCCAAATTCATCTATCTATAAATGAGAGAACAGAGTGAAACCTAAATATAAAAACTGCTACTGTAGACGAACGCTTCAACCTAGAAGAACAAAATTTGGTGAGCCAATTGGGATTTGTGTACTGATCATTACCACCAAGTATCATCAAGATTGGGTGAAGAAATATTTGCTGGTATTTCGGAAACTTGTAATTTCTTAGAAGATTGGCAAACTCTCTCAATGAAAGTGCTTTTCCACAGTCTGTGCCTAGGGCTACTTGAAGAGGAAACAAACCATAGAGAAAAAACTGAGAAGTCCTTTATTTTGTCAAGTTTCAAAGAGCTACTACAAACCATGTTGGATTTAGAGTTCCAAATTCATATATCTATATAGGAGAGAACAGAGGGAAACCTAAATATAAAAATTTCTACTGTAGGCGAACGCTTCAACCTAGAAGAACACAATTTGGTGAGCCAAGTGGGATTTGTGAACTGATCATTAGCAACCCGTATCTTCAAGATGGGGTGAAAAAATATTTGCTGGTATTTCGGAAACTTGTAATTTCTTAGAAGCTTGGCAAACTCTCTCAATGAAAGTGCTTTTCCACAGTCTGTGCCTAGGGCTACTTGAAGAGGAAACAAACCATAGAGACAAAACTGAGAACTCCTTTATTTTGTCAAGTTACAAAGAGCTACTACAAACCATGTTGGATTTAGAGTTCCAAATTCATCTATCTATACAGGAGAGAACAGAGGGAAACCTAAATATAAAAACTGCTACTGTAGACGAACGCTTCAACCTAGAAGAACAAAATTTGGTGAGCCAAGTGGGATCTGTGTACTGATCATTAGCAACAAGTATCATCAAGATTGGGTGAAAAAATATTTGCTGGTCCTTCGGAAACTCGTTATTTCTTAGAAGCTTGGCAACCCCTCTCAATGAAAGTGCTTTTCCACAGTCTGCGCCTAGGGTTACTTGAAGAGGACACAAACCATAGAGACAAAACTCAGAACTCCTTTATTTTGTCAAGTTTCAAAGAGCTACTACAAACCATGTTGGATTTAGAGTTCCAAATTCATCTATCTATATATGAGAGAACAGAGTGAAACCGAAATATAAAAACGGCTACTGTAGACGAACGCTTCAACCTAGAAGAACAAAATTTGGTGAGCCAAGTGGGTACTGTGTACTGATCATTACCACCAAGTATCATCAAGATTGGGTGAAAAAATATTTGCTGACATTTCGGAAACTCGTTATTTCTTAGAAGCTTGGCAACCCCTCTCAATGAAAGTGGTTTTCCACAGTCTGTGCCTAGGGCTATTTGAAGAGGAAACAAACCATAGAGACAAAACTCAGAATTCTTTATTTTGTCAAGTTTCAAGGAGCTACTACAAACCATGTTGGATTTAGAGTTCCAAATTCATCTATCTATATATGAGAGAACAGAGTGAATCCTAAATATAAAAACTGCTACTGTAGACGAACGCTTCAACCTAGAAGAACAAAATTTGGTGAGCCAAGTGGGATCTGTGTACTGATCATTCCCAACAAGTATCATCAAGATTGGGTGAAGAAATATTTGCTGGTATTTCGGAAACTCGTTATTTCTTAGAAGCTTGGCAACCCCTCTCAATGAAAGTGCTTTTCTACAGTCTGTGCCTAGGGCTACTTGAAGAGGAAACAAACCATAGAGACAAAAATGAGACCTCATTTATTTTGTCAAGTTTCAAAGAGCTACTACAATCCATGTTGGATTTAAAGTTCCAAATTCATCTATCTATATAGGAGAGAACAGAGAGAAACCTAAATATAAAAACTGCTACTGTAGACGAACGCTTCAACCTAGAAGAACAAAATTTGGTGAGCCAAGTGGGACTTGTGTACTGATCATTAGCAACAAGTATCATCAAGATTGGGTAAAAAAATATTTGCTGGTATTTCGGAAACTCGTTATTTCTTAGAAGCTTGACAACACCTCTCAATGAAAGTGCTTTTCCACAGTCTGTGCCTAGGGCTAATTGAAGAGGAAACAAACCATAGAGACAAAACTGAGAACTCCGTTATTTTGTCAAGTTTCAAAGAGCTACTACAAACCATGTTGGATTTAGAGTTCCAAATTCATCTATGTATACAGGAGAGATAGAGCGAAACCTAAATATAAAAACTGCTACTTTAGACGAACGCTTCAACCTAGAAGAACAAAATTTGTTGAGCCAAGTGGAATCTGTGTACTGATCATTATCAACAGGTATCATCAAGATTGGGTGAAAAAATATTTGCTAGTATTTCAGAACTCGTTATTTCTTAGAAGCTTGGCAACCCCTCTCAATTAAAGTGCTTTTCCACAGTCTGTGCCTAGGGCTACTTGAAGAGGAAACAAACCATAGAGACAAAACTCAGAACTCCTTTATTTTGTCAAGTTTCAAAGAGCTACCAGAAACCATGTTGGATTTAGTGTTCCAAATTCATCTATCTATAAATGAGAGAACAGAGTGAAACCTAAGTATAAAAACTGCTACTGTAGACGAACGCTTCAACCTAGAAGAACACAATTTGGTGAGCCAAGTGGGATCTGTGTACGGATCATTACCACCAAGTATCATCAAGATTGGGTGAAAAAATATATGCTGGTATTTCGGAAACTCGTTATTCTTAGAAGCTTGGCAACCCCTCTCAATGAAAGTGCTTTTCCACAGTCTGTGCCTAGGGGCTACTTGAAGAGGAAACAAACCATAGAGACAAACTGAGAACTCCTTTATTTTGTCAAGTTTCAAAGAGCTACTACAATCCATGTTGGATTTAAAAGTTAAAATTAATCTATCCTTATAGGAGAGAAGAGAGAGAAACATAAATATAAAAAAACTGCTACTGTAGACGAACGCTTCAACCTACAAGAACAAAATTGGTGAGCCAAGTGGGATTTGTGTACTGATCAATACCACCAAGTATCATCAAGATTTAGTGAAAAAATATTTGCTGGTATTTCAAAAACTCGTAATTTCTTAGCAGCTTGGCAACCCATCTAAATGAAAGTGCTTACACAGTCTGTGCGTAGGGCAACTTGAAGAGGAAACAAACCATAGAGACAAATCTCAGAACTCCTTTATTTTGTCAAGTTTCAAAGAGCTACTACAAACCATGTTGGATTTAGAGTTCCAAATTCATCTATCTATATATGAGGGAACAGAGTGAAACCTAAATATAAAAACTGCTACTGTAGACGAACGCTTCAACCTAGAAGAACAAAATTTGGTGAGCCAATTGGGATTTTTGTACTGATCATTACCACCAAGTATCATCAAGATTGGGTGAAAAATATTTGCTGGTATTTCGGAACTTGTAATTTCTTAGAAGCTTGGCAAACTCTCTCAATGAAAGTGCTTTTCCACAATCTGTGCCTAGGGCTACTTGAAGAGGTAACAAACCACAGAGACAAAACTGAGAACTCCTTTATTTTGTCAAGTTTCAAAGAGCTACTACAAACCATGTTGGATTTAGAGTTCCAAATTCATCTATCTATACAGGAGAGAACAGAGGGAAACCTAAATATAAAAACTGCTACTGTAGACGAACGCTTCAAACTTGAAGAACAAAATTTGGTGAGCCAAGTGGGATCTGTGTACTGATCATTAGCAACAAGTATCATCAAGATTGGGTGAAAAAATATTTGCTGGTACTTCGGAAATCGTTATTTCTTAGAAGCTTGGCAACCCCTCCCAATGAAAGTGCTTTTCCACAGTCTGCGCCTAGGGTTACTTGAAGAGGACACAAACCATAGAGAAAAAACTCAGAACTCCTTTATTTTGTCAAGTTTCAAAGAGCTACTACAAACCATGTTGGATTTAGAGTTCCAAATTCATCTATCTATATATGAGCGAAACAGAGTGAAACCTAAATATAAAAATGGCTACTGTAGACGAACGCTTCAACCTAGAAGAACAAAATTTGGTGAGCCAAGTGGGTACTGTTTACTGATCATTACCACCAAGTATCATCAAGATTGGGTGAAAAAATATTTGCTGACATTTCGGAAACTCGTTATTTCTTAGAAGCTTGGCAACCCCTCTCAATGAAAGTGGTTTTCCACAGTCTGTGCTAGGGCTACTTGAAGAGGAAACAAACCATAGAGACAAAACTCAGAATTCTTTATTTTGTCAAGTTTCAAGAGCTACTACAAACCATGTTGGATTTAGAGTTCCAAATTCATCTATCTATATATGAGAGAACAGAGTGAAACCTAAATATAAAAACTGCTACTGTAGACGAACGCTTCAACCTAGAAGAACAAAATTTGGTGAGCCAAGTGGGATCTGTGTAGTGATCATTCCCACCAAGTATCATCAAGATTGGGTGAAAAAATGTTTGCTGGTATTTCAGAAACTCGTTATTTCTTAGAAGCTTGGCAACCCTCTCAATGAAAGTGCTTTTCCACAGTGTGTGCCTAGTGCTAATTGAAGAGGAAACAATCCATAGAGACAAAACTGAGAACTCCTTTATTCTGTCAAGTTTCAAAGAGCTACTACAAACCATGTTGGATTTAGAGTTCCAAATTCATCTATCTATACAGGGGAGAACAGAGGGAAACCTAAATATAAAAACTGCTACTGTAGACGAACGCTTCAACCTAGAAGAACATAATTTGGTGAGCCAAGTGGGATCTGTGTACTGATCATTAGCAACATGTATCATCAAGATTGGGTGAAAAAAATATTTGCTGGTATTTCGGAAACTCGTTATTTCTCAGAAGCTTGGCAACCCCTCTCAATTAAAGTGCTTTTCCACAGTCTGTGCCTAGGCCTCTTGAAGAGGAAACAAACCATAGAGACAAAACTCAGAACTCCTTTATTTTGTCAAGTTTCAAAGAGCTACTACAAACCATGTTGGATTTAGAGTTCCAAATTCATATATCTATATAGGAGAGAACAGAGGGAAAACCTAAATATAAAAACTGCTACTGTAGACGAACGCTTCAACCTAGAAGAACAAAATTTGGTGAGCCAAGTGGGATCTGTGTACTGATCATTCCCACCAAGTATCATCAAGATTGGGTGAAAAAATATTTGCTGGTATTTCGGAAACTCGTTATTTCTTAGAAGCTTGGCAACCCCTCTCAATGAAAGTGCTTTTCCACAGTCTGTGCCTAGGGCTACTTGAAGAGGAAACAAACCATAGAGACAAAACTGAGACCTCATTTATTTTGTCAAGTTTCAAAGAGCTACTACAATCCATGTTGGATTTAAAGTTCCAAATTCATCTATCTATATAGGAGAGAACAGAGAGAATCCTAAATATAAAAACTGCTACTGTAGACGAACGATTCAACCTAGAAGAACAAAATTTGGTGAGCCAAGTGGGATTTGTGTACTGATCATTAGCAACAAGTATCATCAAGATTGGGTGAAAAAATATTTGCTGGTATTTCGGAAACTCGTTATTTCTTAGAAGCTTGACAACACCTCTCAATGAAAGTGCTTTTCCACAGTCTGTGCCTACGGCTAATTGAAGAGGAAACAAACCATAGAGACAAAACTGAGAACTCCGTTATTTTGTCAAGTTCAAAGAGCTACTACAAACCATGTTGGATTTAGAGTTCCAAATTCATCTATGTATACAGGAGAGAATAGAGCGAAACCTAAATATAAAAACTGCTACTTTAGACGAACGCTTCAACCTAGAAGAACAAATTTTGTTGAGCCAAGTGGAATCTGTGTACTGATCATTATCAACAAGTATCATCAAGATTGGGTGAAAAAATATTTGCTAGTATTTCAGAAACTCGTTATTTCTTAGAAGCTTGGCAACCCCTCTCAATTAAAGTGCTTTTCCACAGTCTGTGCCTAGGGCTACTTGAAGAGGAAACAAACCATAGAGACAAAACTCAGAACTCCTTTATTTTGTCAAGTTTCAAAGAGCTACCAGAAACCATGTGGATTTAGTGTTCCAAATTCATCTATCTATATATGAGAGAACAGAGTGAAACCTAAGTATAAAAACTGCTACTGTAGACGAACGCTTCAACCTAGAAGAACACAATTTGGTGAGCCAAGTGGGATCTGTGTACGGATCATTACCACCAAGTATCATCAAGATTGGGTGAATAAATATATGCTGGTATTTCGGAAACTCGTTATTCTTAGAAGCTTGGCAACCCCTCTCAATGAAAGTGCTTTTCCACAGTCTGTGCCTAGGGCTACTTGAAGAGGAAACAAACCATAGAGACAAAACTGAGAACTCCTTTTTTTGTCAAGTTCAAAGAGCTACTACAATCCATGTTGGATTTAAAGTTAAAATTAATCTATCCTTATAGGAGAGAAGAGAGAGAAACATAAATATAAAAAAACTGCTACTGTAGACGAACGCTTCAACCTACAAGAACAAAATTGGTGAGCCAAGTGGGATTTGTGTACTGATCATTACCACCAAGTATCATCAAGATTTAGTGAAAAAATATTTGCTGGTATTTCAAAAACTCGTAATTTCTTAGCAGCTTGGCAACCCATCTAAATGAAAGTGCTTACACAGTCTGTGCGTAGGGCAACTTGAAGAGGAAACAAACCATAGAGACAAATCTCAGAACTCCTTTATTTTGTCAAGTTTCAAAGAGCTACTACAAACCATGTTGGATTTAGAGTTCCAAATTCATCTATCTATATATGAGGGAACAGAGTGAAACCTAAATATAAAAACTGCTACTGTAGACGAACGCTTCAACCTAGAAGAACAAAATTTGGGAGCCAATTGGGATTTTTGTACTGATCATTACCACCAAGTATCATCAAGATTGGGTGAAAAAATATTTGCTGGTATTTCGGAAACTTGTAATTTCTTAGAAGCTTGGCAAACTCTCTCAATGAAAGTGCTTTTCCACAATCTGTGCCTAGGGCTACTTGAAGAGGTAACAAACCATAGAGACAAAATTCAGAATTCTTTATTTTGTCAAGTTTCAAGGAGCTACTACAAACCATGTTGGATTTAGAGTTCCAAAATCATCTATCTATACAGGAGAGAACAGAGGGAAACCTAAATATAAAAACTGCTACTGTAGACGAACGCTTCAAACTTGAAGAACAAAATTTGGTGAGCCAAGTGGGATCTGTGTACTGATCATTAGCAACAAGTATCATCAAGATTGGTGAAAAAATATTTGCTGGTACTTCGGAAAATCGTTATTTCTTAGAAGCTTGGCAACCCCTCCCAATGAAAGTGCTTTTCCACAGTCTGCGCCTAGGGTTACTTGAAGAGGACACAAACCATAGAGACAAAACTCAGAACTCCTTTATTTTGTCAAGTTTCAAAGAGCTACTACAAACCATGTTGGATTTAGAGTTCCAAATTCATCTATCTATATATGAGCGAAACAGAGTGAAACCTAAATATAAAAATGGCTACTGTAGACGAACGATTCAACCTAGAAGAACAAAATTTGGTGAGCCAAGTGGGTACTGTGTACTGATCATTACCACCAAGTATCATCAAGATTGGGTGAAAAAATATTTGCTGACATTTCGGAAACTCGTTATTTCTTAGAAGCTTGGCAACCCCTCTCAATGAAAGTGGTTTTCCACAGTCTGTGCCTAGGGCTACTTGAAGAGGAAACAAACCATAGAGACAAAACTCAGAATTCTTTATTTTGTCAAGTTTCAAGGAGCTACTACAAACCATGTTGGATTTAGAGTTCCAAATTCATCTATCTATATATGAGAGAACAGAGTGAAACCTAAATATAAAAACTGCTACTGTAGACGAACGCTTCAACCTAGAAGAACAAAATTTGGTGAGCCAAGTGGGATCTGTGTAGTGATCATTCCCACCAAGTATCATCAAGATTGGGTGAAAAAATGTTTGCTGGTATTTCAGAAACTCGTTATTTCTTAGAAGCTTGGCAACCCCTCTCAATGAAAGTGCTTTTCCACAGTGTGTGCCTAGTGCTAATTGAAGAGGAAACAATCCATAGAGACAAAACTGAGAACTCCTTTATTTTGTCAAGTTTCAAAGAGCTACTACAAACCATGTTGGATTTAGAGTTCCAAATTCATCTATCTATACAGGAGAGAACAGAGGGAAACCTAAATATAAAAACTGCTACTGTAGACGAACGCTTCAACCTAGAAGAACATAATTTGGTGAGCCAAGTGGGATCTGTGTACTGATCATTAGCAACATGTATCATCAAGATTGGGTGAAAAAAATATTTGCTGGTATTTCGGAAACTCGTTATTTCTCAGAAGCTTGGCAACCCCTCTCAATTAAAGTGCTTTTCCACAGTCTGTGCCTAGGCCTCTTGAAGAGGAAACAAACCATAGAGACAAAACTCAGAACTCCTTTATTTTGTCAAGTTTCAAAGAGCTACTACAAACCATGTTGGATTTAGAGTTCCAAATTCATCTATCTATATATGAGAGAACAGAGTGAAACCTAAATATAAAAACTGCTACTGTAGATGAACGCTTCAACCTAGAAGAACAAAATTTGGTGAGCCAAGTGGGATCTGTGTACTGATCATTCCCACCAAGTATCATCAAGATTGGGTGAAAAAATATTTGCTGGTATTTCGGAAACTCGTTATTTCTTAGAAGCTTGGCAACCCCTCTCAATGAAAGTGCTTTTCCACAGTCTGTGCCTAGGGCTACTTGAAGAGGAAACAAACATAGAGACAAAACTGAGACCTCATTTATTTTGTCAAGTTTCAAAGAGCTACTACAATCCATGTTGGATTTAAAGTTCCAAATTCATCTATCTATATAGGAGAGGAACAGAGAGAAACCTAAATATAAAAACTGCTACTGTAGACGAACGTTTCAACCTAGAAGAACAAAATTTGGTGAGCCAAGTGGGATTTGTGTACTGATCATTAGCAACAAGTATCATCAAGATTGGGTGAAAAAATATTTGCTGGTATTTAGGATACTCGTTATTTCTTAGAAGCTTGACAACACCTCTCAATGAAAGTGCTTTTCCACAGTCTGTGCCTACGGCTAATTGAAGAGGAAACAAACCATAGAGACAAAACTGAGAACTCCGTTATTTTGTCAAGTTTCAAAGAGCTACTACAAACCATGTTGGATTTAGAGTTCCAAATTCATCTATGTATACAGGAGAGAATAGAGCGAAACCTAAATATAAAAACTGCTACTTTAGACGAACGCTTCAACCTAGAAGAACAAAATTTGTTGAGCCAAGTGGAATCTGTGTACTGATCATTATCAACAAGTATCATCAAGATTGTGTGAAAAAATATTTGCTAGTATTTCGGAAACTCGTTATTTCTTAGAAGCTTGGCAAAACCTCTCAATTAAAGTGCTTTTCCACAGTCTGTGCCTAGGGCTACTTGAAGAGGAAACAAACCATAGACACAAAACTCAGAACTCCTTTATTTTGTCAAGTTTCAAAGAGCTACCAGAAACCATGTTGGATTTAGTGTTCCAAATTCATCTATCTATATATGAGAGAACAGAGTGAAACCTAAGTATAAAAACTGCTACTGTAGACGAACGCTTCAACCTAGAAGAACACAATTTGGTGAGCCAAGTGGGATCTGTGTACGGATCATTACCACCAAGTATCATCAAGATTGGGTGAAAAAATATATGCTGGTAATTCGGAAACTCGTTATTCTTAGAAGCTTGGCAACCCCTCTCAATGAAAGTGCTTTTCCACAGTCTGTGCCTAGGGCTACTTGAAGAGGAAACAAACCATAGAGACAAAACTGAGAACTCCTTTATTTTGTCAAGTTTCAAAGAGCTACTACAATCCATGTTGGATTTAAAGTTAAAATTAATCTATCCTTATAGGAGAGAAGAGAGAGAAACATAAATATAAAAAAACTGCTACTGTAGACGAACGCTTCAACCTACAAGAACAAAATTTGGTGAGCCAAGTGGGATTTGTGTACTGATCATTACCACCAAGTATCATCAAGATTTAGTGAAAAAATATTTGCTGGTATTTCAAAAACTCGTAATTTCTTAGCAGCTTGGCAACCCATCTAAATGAAAGTGCTTACACAGTCTGTGCGTAGGGCAACTTGAAGAGGAAACAAACCATAGAGACAAATCTCAGAACTCCTTTATTTTGTCAAGTTTCAAAGAGCTACTACAAACCATGTTGGATTTAGAGTTCCAAATTCATCTATCTATATATGAGGGAACAGAGTGAAACCTAAATATAAAAACTGCTACTGTAGACGAACGCTTCAACCTAGAAGAACAAAATTTGGTGAGCCAATTGGGATTTTTGTACTGATCATTACCACCAAGTATCATCAAGATTGGGTGAAAAAATATTTGCTGGTATTTCGGAAACTTGTAATTTCTTAGAAGCTTGGCAAACTCTCTCAATGAAAGTGCTTTTCCACAATCTGTGCCTAGGGCTACTTGAAGAGGTAACAAACCATAGAGACAAAATTCAGAATTCTTTATTTTGTCAAGTTTCAAGGAGCTACTACAAACCATGTTGGATTTAGAGTTCCAAATTCATCTATCTATACAGGAGAGAACAGAGGGAAACCTAAATATAAAAACTGCTACTGTAGACGAACGCTTCAAACTTGAAGAACAAAATTTGGTGAGCCAAGTGGGATCTGTGTACTGATCATTAGCAACAAGTATCATCAAGATTGGGTGAAAAAATATTTGCTGGTACTTCGGAAAATCGTTATTTCTTAGAAGCTTGGCAACCCCTCCCAATGAAAGTGCTTTTCCACAGTCTGCGCCTAGGGTTACTTGAAGAGGACACAAACCATAGAGACAAAACTCAGAACTCCTTTATTTTGTCAAGTTTCAAAGAGCTACTACAAACCATGTTGGATTTAGAGTTCCAAATTCATCTATCTATATATGAGCGAAACAGAGTGAAACCTAAATATAAAAATGGCTACTGTAGACGAACGATTCAACCTAGAAGAACAAAATTTGGTGAGCCAAGTGGGTACTGTGTACTGATCATTACCACCAAGTATCATCAAGATTGGGTGAAAAAATATTTGCTGACATTTCGGAAACTCGTTATTTCTTAGAAGCTTGGCAACCCCTCTCAATGAAAGTGGTTTTCCACAGTCTGTGCCTAGGGCTACTTGAAGAGGAAACAAACCATAGAGACAAAACTCAGAATTCTTTATTTTGTCAAGTTTCAAGGAGCTACTACAAACCATGTTGGATTTAGAGTTCCAAATTCATCTATCTATATATGAGAGAACAGAGTGAAACCTAAATATAAAAACTGCTACTGTAGACGAACGCTTCAACCTAGAAGAACAAAATTTGGTGAGCCAAGTGGGATCTGTGTAGTGATCATTCCCACCAAGTATCATCAAGATTGGGTGAAAAAATGTTTGCTGGTATTTCAGAAACTCGTTATTTCTTAGAAGCTTGGCAACCCCTCTCAATGAAAGTGCTTTTCCACAGTGTGTGCCTAGTGCTAATTGAAGAGG
Organism: Callospermophilus lateralis; assembly: GCF_048772815.1. Classification (NCBI taxonomy): domain Eukaryota; kingdom Metazoa; phylum Chordata; class Mammalia; order Rodentia; family Sciuridae; genus Callospermophilus; species Callospermophilus lateralis. The sequence continues at coordinate 22,764 of NW_027517652.1, forward strand.
AAACAATCCATAGAGACAAAACTGAGAACTCCTTTATTTTGTCAAGTTTCAAAGAGCTACTACAAACCATGTTGGATTTAGAGTTCCAAATTCATCTATCTATACAGGAGAGAACAGAGGGAAACCTAAATATAAAAACTGCTACTGTAGACGAACGCTTCAACCTAGAAGAACATAATTTGGTGAGCCAAGTGGGATCTGTGTACTGATCATTAGCAACATGTATCATCAAGATTGGGTGAAAAAAATATTTGCTGGTATTTCGGAAACTCGTTATTTCTCAGAAGCTTGGCAACCCCTCTCAATTAAAGTGCTTTTCCACAGTCTGTGCCTAGGCCTCTTGAAGAGGAAACAAACCATAGAGACAAAACTCAGAACTCCTTTATTTTGTCAAGTTTCAAAGAGCTACTACAAACCATGTTGGATTTAGAGTTCCAAATTCATCTATCTATATATGAGAGAACAGAGTGAAACCTAAATATAAAAACTGGTACTGTAGATGAACGCTTCAACCTAGAAGAACAAAATTTGGTGAGCCAAGTGGGATCTGTGTACTGATCATTCCCACCAAGTATCATCAAGATTGGGTGAAAAAATATTTGCTGGTATTTCGGAAACTCGTTATTTCTTAGAAGCTTGGCAACCCCTCTCAATGAAAGTGCTTTTCCACAGTCTGTGCCTAGGGCTACTTGAAGAGGAAACAAACCATAGAGACAAAACTGAGACCTCATTTATTTTGTCAAGTTTCAAAGAGCTACTACAATCCATGTTGGATTTAAAGTTCCAAATTCATCTATCTATATAGGAGAGAACAGAGAGAAACCTAAATATAAAAACTGCTACTGTAGACGAACGTTTCAACCTAGAAGAACAAAATTTGGTGAGCCAAGTGGGATTTGTGTACTGATCATTAGCAACAAGTATCATCAAGATTGGGTGAAAAAATATTTGCTGGTATTTAGGATACTCGTTATTTCTTAGAAGCTTGACAACACCTCTCAATGAAAGTGCTTTTCCACAGTCTGTGCCTACGGCTAATTGAAGAGGAAACAAACCATAGAGACAAAACTGAGAACTCCGTTATTTTGTCAAGTTTCAAAGAGCTACTACAAACCATGTTGGATTTAGAGTTCCAAATTCATCTATGTATACAGGAGAGAATAGAGCGAAACCTAAATATAAAAACTGCTACTTTAGACGAACGCTTCAACCTAGAAGAACAAAATTTGTTGAGCCAAGTGGAATCTGTGTACTGATCATTATCAACAAGTATCATCAAGATTGTGTGAAAAAATATTTGCTAGTATTTCGGAAACTCGTTATTTCTTAGAAGCTTGGCAAAACCTCTCAATTAAAGTGCTTTTCCACAGTCTGTGCCTAGGGCTACTTGAAGAGGAAACAAACCATAGACACAAAACTCAGAACTCCTTTATTTTGTCAAGTTTCAAAGAGCTACCAGAAACCATGTTGGATTTAGTGTTCCAAATTCATCTATCTATATATGAGAGAACAGAGTGAAACCTAAGTATAAAAACTGCTACTGTAGACGAACGCTTCAACCTAGAAGAACACAATTTGGTGAGCCAAGTGGGATCTGTGTACGGATCATTACCACCAAGTATCATCAAGATTGGGTGAAAAAATATATGCTGGTAATTCGGAAACTCGTTATTCTTAGAAGCTTGGCAACCCCTCTCAATGAAAGTGCTTTTCCACAGTCTGTGCCTAGGGCTACTTGAAGAGGAAACAAACCATAGAGACAAAACTGAGAACTCCTTTATTTTGTCAAGTTTCAAAGAGCTACTACAATCCATGTTGGATTTAAAGTTAAAATTAATCTATCTATATAGGAGAGAAGAGAGAGAAACATAAATATAAAAAAACTGCTACTGTAGACGAACGCTTCAACCTACAAGAACAAAATTTGGTGAGCCAAGTGGGATTTGTGTACTGATCATTACCACCAAGTATCATCAAGATTTAGTGAAAAAATATTTGCTGGTATTTCAAAAACTCGAAATTTCTTAGCAGCTTGGCAACCCATCTAAATGAAAGTGCTTACACAGTCTGTGCGTAGGGCAACTTGAAGAGGAAACAAACCATAGAGACAAATCTCAGAACTCCTTTATTTTGTCAAGTTTCAAAGAGCTACTACAAACCATGTTGGATTTAGAGTTCCAAATTCATCTATCTATATATGAGAGAACAGAGTGAAACCTAAATATAAAAACTGCTACTGTAGACGAACGCTTCAACCTAGAAGAACAAAATTTGGTGAGCCAATTGGGATTTGTGTACTGATCATTACCACCAAGTATCATCAAGATTGGGTGAAAAAATATTTGCTGGTATTTCGGAAACTTGTAATTTCTTAGAAGCTTGGCAAACTCTCTCAATGAAAGTGCTTTTCCACAGTCTGTGCCTAGGGCTACTTGAAGAGGAAACAAACCATAGAGACAAAACTGAGAACTCCTTTATTTTGTCAAGTTTCAAAGAGCTACTACAAACCATGTTGGATTTAGAGTTCCAAATTCATCTATCTATATATGAGAGAACAGAGTGAAACCTAAATATAAAAACTGCTACTGTAGACGAACGCTTCAACCTAGAAGAACAAAATTTGGTGAGCCAAGTGGGATCTGTGTACTGATCATTCCCACCAAGTATCATCAAGATTGGGTGAAAAAATATTTGCTGGTATTTCGGAAACTCGTTATTTCTTAGAAGCTTGGCAACCCCTCTCAATGAAAGTGCTTTTCCACAGTCTGTGCCTAGGGCTACTTGAAGAGGAAACAAACCATAGAGACAAAACTGAGACCTCATTTATTTTGTCAAGTTTCAAAGAGCTACTACAATCCATGTTGGATTTAAAGTTCCAAATTCATCTATCTATATAGGAGAGAACAGAGAGAAACCTAAATATAAAAACTGCTACTGTAGACGAACGCTTCAACCTAGAAGAACAAAATTTGGTGAGCCAAGTGGGATTTGTGTACTGATCATTAGCAACAAGTATCATCAAGATTGGGTGAAAAAATATTTGCTGGTATTTAGGATACTCGTTATTTCTTAGAAGCTTGACAACACCTCTCAATGAAAGTGCTTTTCCACAGTCTGTGCCTACGGCTAATTGAAGAGGAAACAAACCATAGAGACAAAACTGAGAACTCCGTTATTTTGTCAAGTTTCAAAGAGCTACTACAAACCATGTTGGATTTAGAGTTCCAAATTCATCTATGTATACAGGAGAGAATAGAGCGAAACCTAAATATAAAAACTGCTACTTTAGACGAACGCTTCAACCTAGAAGAACAAAATTTGTTGAGCCAAGTGGAATCTGTGTACTGATCATTATCAACAAGTATCATCAAGATTGGGTGAAAAAATATTTGCTAGTATTTCGGAAACTCGTTATTTCTTAGAAGCTTGGCAAAACCTCTCAATTAAAGTGCTTTTCCACAGTCTGTGCCTAGGGCTACTTGAAGAGGAAACAAACCATAGAGACAAAACTCAGAACTCCTTTATTTTGTCAAGTTTCAAAGAGCTACCAGAACCCATGTTGGATTTAGTGTTCCAAATTCATCTATCTATATATGAGAGAACAGAGTGAAACCTAAGTATAAAAACTGCTACTGTAGACGAACGCTTCAACCTAGAAGAACACAATTTGGTGAGCCAAGTGGGATCTGTGTACGGATCATTACCACCAAGTATCATCAAGATTGGGTGAAAAAATATATGCTGGTAATTCGGAAACTCGTTATTCTTAGAAGCTTGGCAACCCCTCTCAATGAAAGTGCTTTTCCACAGTCTGTGCCTAGGGCTACTTGAAGAGGAAACAAACCATAGAGACAAAACTGAGAACTCCTTTATTTTGTCAAGTTTCAAAGAGCTACTACAATCCATGTTGGATTTAAAGTTAAAATTAATCTATCTATATAGGAGAGAAGAGAGAGAAACATAAATATAAAAAAACTGCTACTGTAGACGAACGCTTCAACCTACAAGAACAAAATTTGGTGAGCCAAGTGGGATTTGTGTACTGATCATTACCACCAAGTATCATCAAGATTTAGTGAAAAAATATTTGCTGGTATTTCAAAAACTCGAAATTTCTTAGCAGCTTGGCAACCCATCTAAATGAAAGTGCTTACACAGTCTGTGCGTAGGGCAACTTGAAGAGGAAACAAACCATAGAGACAAATCTCAGAACTCCTTTATTTTGTCAAGTTTCAAAGAGCTACTACAAACCATGTTGGATTTAGAGTTCCAAATTCATTTTTCTATATATGAGAGAACAGAGTGAAACCTAAATATAAAAACTGCTACTGTAGACGAACGCTTCAACCTAGAAGAACAAAATTTGGTGAGCCAATTGGGATTTGTGTACTGATCATTACCACCAAGTATCATCAAGATTGGGTGAAAAAATATTTGCTGGTATTTCGGAAACTTGTAATTTCTTAGAAGCTTGGCAAACTCTCTCAATGAAAGTGCTTTTCCACAGTCTGTGCCTAGGGCTACTTGAAGAGGAAACAAACCATAGAGACAAAACTGAGAACTCCTTTATTTTGTCAAGTTTCAAAGAGCTACTACAAACCATGTTGGATTTAGAGTTCCAAATTAATCTATCTATACAGGAGAGAACAGAGGGAAACCTAAATATAAAAACTGCTACTGTAGACGAACGCTTCAACATAGAAGAACAAAATTGGGTGAGCCAAGTGGGATCTGTGTACTGATCATTCCCACCAAGTATCATCAAGATTGGGTGAAAAAATATTTGCTGGTATTTCGGAAACTCCTTATTTCTTAGAATCTTGGCAACCCCTCTCAATGAAAGTGCTTTTCCACAGTCTGTGTCGAGGGATACTTGAAGAGGAAACAAACCATAGAGACAAAACTGAGAACTCCTTTATTTTGTGAAGTTTCAAAGAGCTACTAAAATCCATGTTGGATTTAAAGTTCCAAATTCATCTATCTATATAGGAGAGAACAGAAAGAATCATAAATATAAAAACTGCTACTGTAGACGAACGCTTCAACCTAGAAGAACAAAATTTGGTGAGCCAATTGCGATTTGGGTACTGATCATTACCACCAAGTATCATCAAGATTGGGTGAAAAAATATTTGCTTGTATTTCAGAAACTCGTTATTTCTTAGAAGCTTGGCAACCCCTCTCAATGAAAGTGCTTTTCCACAGTCTGTGCCTAGGGCTACTGGAAGAGGAAACAAACCATAGAAACAAAACTCAGAACTCTTTATTTTGTCAATTTTCAAAGAGCTACTACAAACCATGTTGGATTTAGAGTTCCAAATTCATCTATCTACATATGAGAGAACAGAGTGAAACCTAAATATAAAAACTGCTACTGTAGACGAACGCTTCAACATAGAAGAACAAAATTGGGTGAGCCAAGTGGGATCTGTGTACTGATCATTCCCACCAAGTATCATCAAGATTGGGTGAAAAAATATTTGCTGGTATTTCGGAAACTCCTTATTTCTTAGAAGCTTGGCAACCCCTCTCAATGAAAGTGCTTTTCCACAGTCTGTGTCGAGGGATACTTGAAGAGGAAACAAACCATAGAGACAAAACTGAGAACTCCTTTATTTTGTCAAGTTTCAAAGAGCTACTAAAATCCATGTTGGATTTAAAGTTCCAAATTCATCTATCTATATAGGAGAGAACAGAGAGAATCCTAAATATAAAAACTGCTACTGTAGACGAACGCTTCAACCTAGAAGAACAAAATTTGGTGAGCCAATTGGGATTTGGGTACTGATCATTACCACCAAGTATCATCAAGATTGGGTGAAAAAATATTTGCTGGTATTTCAGAAACTCGTTATTTCTTAGAAGCTTGGCAACCCCTCTCAATGAAGTGCTTTTCCACAGTGTGTGCATAGTGCTAATTGAAGAGGAAACAATCCATAGAGACAAAACTGAGAACTCCTTTATTTTGTCAAGTTTCAAAGAGCTACTACAAACCATGTTGGATTTAGAGTTCCAAATTCATCTATCTATACAGGAGAGAACAAAGGGAAACCAAATATAAAAATTGCTACTGTAGACGAACACTTCAACCTAGAAGAACATAATTTGGTGAGCCAAGTGAGATCTGTGTACTGATCATTAGCAACCAGTATCATCAAGATTGGGTGAAAAAATATTTGCTGGTACTTCGGAAACTCGTTATTTCTTAGAAGCTTGGAAACCCCTCTCAATGAAAGTGCTTTTCCCGAGTCTGAGCCTAGGGCTACTTGAAGAGGAAACACACCATAGAGACAAAACTCAGAACTCCTTTATTTTGTCAAGTTTCAAAGAGCTACTACAAACCATGTTGGATTTAGAGTTCCAAATTCATCTATCTATATATGAGAGAACAGAGTGGAACCTAAATATAAAAACGACTACTGTAGACGAACGCTTCAACCTAGAAGAACAAAATTTGGTGAGCCAAGTGGTTACTGTGTACTGATCATTACCACCAAGTATCATCAAGATTGGGTGAAAAAATATTTGCTGATATTTCGGAAACTCGTTATTTCTTAGAAGCTTGGCAACCCCTCTCTATGAAAGTGGTTTTCCACAGTCTGTGCTTAGGACTACTTGAAGAGGAAACAAACCATAGAAACAAAACTCAGAACTCTTTATTTTGTCAAGTTTCAAAGAGCTACTACAAACCATGTTGGATTTAGAGTTCCAAATTCATCTATCTATATAGGAGAGATCAGAGTTAAACCAAATATAAAAACTGCTACTGTAGACCAACGCTTCAACCTAGAAGAACAAAATTTGGTGAGCCAAGTGGGATCTGTGTACTGATCATTCCCACCAAGTATCATCAAGATTGGGTGAAAAACTATTGGCTGGTATTTTGGAAACTCGTTATTTCTTAGAAGCTTGGCAACCCCTCTCAATGAAAGTGCTTTTCCACAGTCTGTGCCTAGGGCTACTTGAAGAGGAAACAAACCATAGAGACAAAACTGAGAACTCCTTTATTTTGACAAGTTTCAAAGAGCTACTACAATCCATGTTGGATTTAGAGTTCCAAATTCATCTATCTATATAGGAGAGAACAGAGAGAAACCTAAATATAAAAACTGCTACTGTAGACGAACGCTTCAACCTAGAAGAACAAAATTTGGTGAGCCAATTGGGATTTGGGTACTGATCATTACCACCAAGTATCATCAAGATTGGGTGAAAAAATATTTGCTGGTATTTCGGAAACTTGTAATTTCTTAGAAGCTTGGCAAACTCTCTCAATGAAAGTGCTTTTCCACAGTCTGTGCCTAGGGCTACTTGAAGAGGAAACAAACCAAGAGACAAAACTGAGAACTCCTTTATTTTGTCAAGTTTCAAAGAGCTACTACAAACCATGTTGGATTTAGAGTTCCAAATTCATATATCTATACAGGAGAGAACAGAGGGAAACCTAAATATAAAAACTGCTACTGTAGACGAAAGCTTCAACCTAGAAGAACATAATTTGGTGAGCCAAGTGGGATCTGTGTACTGATCATTAGCAACATGTATCATCACGTTTGGGTGAAAAAATATTTGCTGGTATTTCAGAAACTCGTTATTTCTCAGAAGCTTTGCAACCCCTCTCAATAAAAGTGCTTTTCCACAGTCTGTGCCTAGGCCTCTTGAAGAGGAAACAAACCATAGAGACAAAACTCAGAACTCCTTTATTTTGTCAAGTTTCAAAGAGCTACTACAAACCATGTTGGATTTAGAGTTCCAAATTCATCTATCTATATATGAGAGAACAGAGTGAAATCTAAATATAAAAACTGCTACTGTAGACGAACGCTTCAACCTAGAAGAAGAAAATTTGGTGAGCCAAGTGGGATTTGTGTACTGATCATTACCACCAAGTATCATCAAGATTGGGTGAAAAAATATTTGCTGGTATTTTGGAAACTCGTTATTTCTTAAAAGCTTGACAACCCCTCTCAATGAAAGTGCTTTTCCACAGTCTGTGCGTAGGGATACTTGAAGAGGAAACAAACCATAGAGAAAAAACTGAGAACTCCTTTATTTTGTCAAGTTTCAAAGAGCTACTACAATCCATGTTGGATTTAGAGTTCCAAATTCATCTATCTATATAGGAGAGAACAGAGAGAAACCTAAATATAAAAACTGCTACTGTAGGCGAACGCTTCAACCTAGCAGAACACAATTAGGTGAGCCAAGTGGGATTTGTGTACTGATCATTAGCAACAAGTATCTTCAAGATTGGGTGAAAAAATATTTGCTTTTATTTCAGAAACTCGTTATTTCTTAGAAGCTTGGCAACCCCTCTCAATGAAAGTGCTTTCCACAGTGTGTGCCTAGTGCTACTTGTAGAGGAAACAAACCATAGAGACAAAACTGAGAACTCCTTTATTTTGTCAAGTTTCAAAGAGCTACTACAAACCATGTTGGAATGAGAGTTCCAAATACATCTATCTATATATGAGAGAACAGAGTGAAACCTAAATATAAAAACTGCTACTGTAGACGAACGCTTCAACATAGAAGAACAAAATTTGGTGAGCCAAGTGGGATCTGTGTACTGATCATTCCCACCAAGTATCATCAAGATTGGGTGAAAAAATATTTGCTGGTATTTCGGAAACTCGTTATTTCTTAGAAGCTTGGCAACCCCTCTCAATGAAAGTGCTTTTCCACAGTCTGTGTCGAGGGATACTTGAAGAGGAAACAAACCATAGAGACAAAACTGAGAACTCCTTTATTTTGTCAAGTTTCAAAGAGCTACTACAAACCATGTTGGATTTAGAGTTCCAAATTCATATATCTATATATGAGAGAACAGAGGGAAACCTAAATATAAAAACCTCTACTGTAGGCGAACGCTTCAACCTAGAAAAACACAATTGGGGGAGCCTAGTGGGATTTGTGTACTGATCATTAGCAACCAGTATCATCAAGATTGGGTGAAAAAATATTTGCTGGTACTTCGGAAACTCGTTATTTCTTAGAAGCTTGGAAACCCCTCTCAATGAAAGTGCTTTTCCCGAGTCTGAGCCTAGGGCTACTTGAAGAGGAAACACACCATAGAGACAAAACTCAGAACTCCTTTATTTTGTCAACTTTCAAAGAGCTACTACAAACCATGTTGGATTTAGAGTTCCAAATTCATCTATCTATATATGAGAGAACAGAGTGGAACCTAAATATAAAAACGACTACTGTAGACGAACGCTTCAACCTAGAAGAACAAAATTTGGTGAGCCAAGTGGTTACTGTGTACTGATCATTACCACCAAGTATCATCAAGATTGGGTGAAAAAATATTTGCTGATATTTCGGAAACTCGTTATTTCTTAGAAGCTTGGCAACCCCTCTCTATGAAAGTGGTTTTCCACAGTCTGTGCTTAGGACTACTTGAAGAGGAAACAAACCATAGAAACAAAACTCAGAACTCTTTATTTTGTCAAGTTTCAAAGAGCTACTACAAACCATGTTGGATTTAGAGTTCCAAATTCATCTATCTATATAGGAGAGATCAGAGTTAAACCTAAATATAAAAACTGCTACTGTAGACCAACGCTTCAACCTAGAAGAACAAAATTTGGTGAGCCAAGTGGGATCTGTGAACTGATCATTCCCACCAAGTATCATCAAGATTGGGTGAAAAACTATTGGCTGGTATTTTGGAAACTCGTTATTTCTTAGAAGCTTGGCAACCCCTCTCAATGAAAGTGCTTTTCCACAGTCTGTGCCTAGGGCTACTTGAAGAGGAAACAAACCATAGAGACAAAACTGAGAACTCCTTTATTTTGACAAGTTTCAAAGAGCTACTACAATCCATGTTGGATTTAGAGTTCCAAATTCATCTATCTATATAGGAGAGAACAGAGAGAAACCTAAATATAAAAACTGCTACTGTAGACGAACGCTTCAACCTAGAAGAACAAAATTTGGTGAGCCAATTGGGATTTGGGTACTGATCATTACCACCAAGTATCATCAAGATTGGGTGAAAAAATATTTGCTGGTATTTCGGAAACTTGTAATTTCTTAGAAGCTTGGCAAACTCTCTCAATGAAAGTGCTTTTCCACAGTCTGTGCCTAGGGCTACTTGAAGAGGAAACAAACCAAAGAGACAAAACTGAGAACTCCTTTATTTTGTCAAGTTTCAAAGAGCTACTACAAACCATGTTGGATTTAGAGTTCCAAATTCATATATCTATATAGGAGAGAACAGAGGAAAACCTAAATATAAAAACTGCTACTGTAGGCGAACGCTTCAACCTAGCAGAACACAATTTGGTGAGCCAAGTGGGATTTGTGTACTGATCATTAGCAACAAGTATCATCAAGATTGGGTGAAAAAATATTTGCTGGTATTTCAGAAACTCGTTATTTCTTAGAAGCTTGGCAACCCCTCTCAATGAAAGTGCTTTTCCACAGTGTGTGCCTAGTGCTAATTGAAGAGGAAACAATCCATAGAGAAAAAACTGAGAACTCCTTTATTTTGTCAAGTTTCAAAGAGCTACTACAAACCATGTTGGATTTAGAGTTCCAAATTCATCTATCTATACAGGAGAGAACAGAGGGAAACCTAAATATAAAAACTGCTACTGTAGACGAAAGCTTCAACCTAGAAGAACATAATTTGGTGAGCCAAGTGGGATCTGTGTACTGATCATTAGCAACATGTATCATCACGTTTGGGTGAAAAAATATTTGCTGGTATTTCAGAAACTCGTTATTTCTCAGAAGCTTTGCAACCCCTCTCAATAAAAGTGCTTTTCCACAGTCTGTGCCTAGGCCTCTTGAAGAGGAAACAAACCATAGAGACAAAACTCAGAACTCCTTTATTTTGTCAAGTTTCAAAGAGCTACTACAAACCATGTTGGATTTAGAGTTCCAAATTCATCTATCTATATATGAGAGAACAGAGTGAAATCTAAATATAAAAACTGCTACTGTAGACGAACGCTTCAACCTGGAAGAAGAAAATTTGGTGAGCCAAGTGGGATTTGTGTACTGATCATTACCACCAAGTATCATCAAGATTGGGTGAAAAAATATTTGCTGGTATTTTGGAAACTCGTTATTTCTTAAAAGCTTGACAACCCCTCTCAATGAAAGTGCTTTTCCACAGTCTGTGCGTAGGGATACTTGAAGAGGAAACAAACCATAGAGAAAAAACTGAGAACTCCTTTATTTTGTCAAGTTTCAAAGAGCTACTACAATCCATGTTGGATTTAGAGTTCCAAATTCATCTATCTATATAGGAGAGAACAGAGAGAAACCTAAATATAAAAACTGCTACTGTAGGCGAACGCTTCAACCTAGCAGAACACAATTAGGTGAGCCAAGTGGGATTTGTGTACTGATCATTAGCAACAAGTATCTTCAAGATTGGGTGAAAAAATATTTGCTTTTATTTCAGAAACTCGTTATTTCTTAGAAGCTTGGCAACCCCTCTCAATGAAAGTGCTTTTCCACAGTGTGTGCCTAGTGCTACTTGTAGAGGAAACAAACCATAGAGACAAAACTGAGAACTCCTTTATTTTGTCAAGTTTCAAAGAGCTACTACAAACCATGTTGGAATGAGAGTTCCAAATACATCTATCTATATATGAGAGAACAGAGTGAAACCTAAATATAAAAACTGCTACTGTAGACGAACGCTTCAACATAGAAGAACAAAATTTGGTGAGCCAAATGGGATCTGTGTACTGATCATTCCCACCAAGTATCATCAAGATTGGGTGAAAAAATATTTGCTGGTATTTCGGAAACTCGTTATTTCTTAGAAGCTTGGCAACCCCTCTCAATGAAAGTGCTTTTCCACAGTCTGTGTCGAGGGATACTTGAAGAGGAAACAAACCATAGAGACAAAACTGAGAACTCCTTTATTTTGTCAAGTTTCAAAGAGCTACTAAAATCCATCTATCGGATTTAAAGTTCCAAATTCATCTATCTATATAGGAGAGAACAGAGTGAAACCTAAATATAAAAACTGCTACTGTAGACGAACGCTTCAACCTAGAAGAACAAAATTTGGTGAGCCAAGTGGGTACTGTGTACTGATCATTACCACCAAGTATCATCAAGATTGGGTGAAAAAATATTTGCTGGTATTTCGGAAACTCCTTATTTCTTAGAAGCTTGGCAACCCCTCTCAATGAAAGTGCTTTTCCACAGTCTGTGTCGAGGGATACTTGAAGAGAAAACAAACCATAGAGACAAAACTGAGAACTCCTTTATTTTGTCAAGTTTCAAAGAGCTACTAAAATCCATGTTGGATTTAAAGTTCCAAATTCATCTATCTATATAGGAGAGAACAGAGAGAATCCTAAATATAAAAACTGCTCCTGTAGACGAACGCTTCAACCTAGAAGAACAAAATTTGGTGAGCCAAGTGGGATTTGTGTAGTGATCATTACCACCAAGTATCATCAAGATTGGGTGAAAAAAAATTTGCTGGTATTTCGGAAACTTGTAATTTCTTAGAAGCTTGGCAAACTCTCTCAATGAAAGTGCTTTTCCACAGTCTGTGCCTAGGGCTACTTGAAGAGGAAAAAAACCATAGAGACAAAACTGAGAACTCCTTTATTTTGTCAAGTTTCAAAGAGCTACTACAAACGATGTTGGATTTAGAGTTCCAAATTCATATATCTATATAGGAGAGAACAGAGGGAAACCTAAATATAAAAACTGCTACTGTAGGCGATCGCTTCAACCTAGAAGAACACAATTTGGTGAGCCAAGTGGAATTTGTGTACTGATCATTAGCAACCAGTATCATCAAGATTGGGTGAAAAAATATTTGCTGGTCTTCGGAAACTCGTTATTTCTTAGAAGCTTGGGAACCCCTCTCAATGAAAGTGCTTTTCCCGAGTCTGCGCCTAGGGCTACTTGAAGAGAAAACAAACCATAGAGAAAAAAATCAGAACTCCTTTATTTTGTCAAGTTTCAAAGAGCTACTACAAACCATGTTGGATTTAGAGTTCCAAATTCATCTATCTGTATATGAGAGAACAGAGTGGAACCTGAATATAAAAACGACTACTGTAGACGAACGCTTCAACCTAGAAGAACAAAATTTGGTGAGCCAAGTGGTTACTGTGTACTGATCATTACCACCAAGTATCATCAAGATTGGGTGAAAAAATATTTGCTGATATTTCGGAAACTCGTTATTTCTTAGAAGCTTGGCAACCCCTCTCAATGAAAGTGCTTTTCCACAGTCTGTGCCTAGGGCTACTTGAAGAGGAAACAAACCATAGAAACAAAACTCAGAACTCTTTATTTTGTCAAGTTTCAAAGAGCTACTACAAACCATGTTGGATTTAGAGTTCCAAATTCATCTATCTACATATGAGAGAACAGAGTGAAACCTAAATATAAAAACTGCTACTGTAGACGAACGCTTCAACATAGAAGAACAAAATTTGGTGAGCCAAGTGGGATCTGTGTACTGATCATTCCCACCAAGTATCATCAAGATTGGGTGAAAAAATATTTGCTGGTATTTCGGAAACTCCTTATTTCTTAGAAGCTTGGCAACCCCTCTCAATGAAAGTGCTTTTCCACAGTCTGTGTCGAGGGATACTTGAAGAGAAAACAAACCATAGAGACAAAACTGAGAACTCCTTTATTTTGTCAAGTTTCAAAGAGCTACTAAAATCCATGTTGGATTTAAAGTTCCAAATTCATCTATCTATATAGGAGAGAACAGAGAGAATCCTAAATATAAAAACTGCTACTGTAGACGAACGCTTCAACCTAGAAGAACAAAATTTGGTGAGCCAAGTGGGATTTGTGTAGTGATCATTACCACCAAGTATCATCAAGATTGGGTGAAAAAATATTTGCTGGTATTTCGGAAACTTGTAATTTCTTAGAAGCTTGGTAAACTCTCTCAATGAAAGTGCTTTTCCACAGTCTGTGCCTAGGGCTACTTGAAGAGGAAACAAACCATAGAGACAAAACTGAGAACTCCTTTATTTTGTCAAGTTTCAAAGAGCTACTAAAACCATGTTGGATTTAGAGTTCCAAATTCATATATCTATATAGGAGAGAACAGAAGGAAACCTAAATATAAAAACTGCTACTGTAGGCGAACGCTTCAACCTAGCAGAACACAATTTGGTGAGCCAAGTGGGATTTGTGTACTGATCATTAGCAACAAGTATCATCAAGATTGGGTGAAAAAATATTTGCTGGTATTTCAGAAACTCGTTATTTCTCAGAAGCTTGGCAACCCCTCTCAATTAAAGTGCTTTTCCACAGTCTGTGCCTAGGCCTCTTGAAGAGGAAACAAACCATAGAGACAAAACACAGAACTCCTTTATTTTGTCAAGTTTCAAAGAGCTACTACAAACCATGTTGGATTTAGAGTTCCAAATTCATCTATCTATATAGGAGAGAACAGAGAGTAACCTAAATATAAAAACTGCTACTGTAGTCAAACGGTTCAACCTAGAAGAACAAAATTTGGTGAGCCAAGTGGGATCTGTGTACTGATCATTCCCACCAAGTATCATCAAGATTGGGTGAAAAAATATTTGCTGGTATTTCGGAAACTCGTTATTTCTTCGAAGCTTGGCATCCCCTCTCAATGAAAGTGCTTTTCCACAGTCTGTGCCTAGGTCTACTTGAAGAGGAAACAAACCATAGAGACAAAACTGAGAACTCCTTTATTTTTTCAAGTTTCAAAGAGCTACTACAATCCATGTTGGATTTAGAGTTCCAAATTCATCTATCTATATATGAGAGAACAGAGTGGAACCTAAATATAAAAACGACTACTGTAGACGAACGCTTCAACCTAGAAGAACAAAATTTGGTGAGCCAAGTGGTTACTGTGTACTGATCATTACCACCAAGTATCATCAAGTATGGGTGAAAAAATATTTGCTGATATTTCGGAAACTCGTTATTTCTTAGAAGCTTGGCAACCCCTCTCTATGAAAGTGGTTTTCCACAGTCTGTGCCTAGGACTACTTGAAGAGGAAACAAACCATAGAAACAAAAGTCAGAACTCTTTATTTTGTCAAGTTTCAAAGAGCTACTACAAACCATGTTGGATTTAGAGTTCCAAATTCATCTATCTATATATTAGAGATCAGAGTGAAACCTAAATATAAAAACTGCTACTGTAGACGAACGCTTCAACCTAGAATAACAAAATTTGGTGAGCCAAGGGGGATCTGTGTACTGATCATTCCCACCAAGTATCATCAAGATTATGTGAAAAACTATTGGCTGGTATTTTGGAAACTCGTTATTTCTTAGAAGCTTGGCAACCCCTCTCAATGAAAGTGCTTTTCCACAGTCTGTGCCTAGGGCTACTTGAAGAGGAAACAAACCATAGAGACAAAACTGAGAACTCCTTTATTTTGACAAGTTTCAAAGAGCTACTACAATCCATGTTGGATTTAGAGTTCCAAATTCATCTATCTATATAGGAGAGAACAGAGAGAAACCTAAATATAAAAACTGCTACTGTAGACGAACGCTTCAACCTAGAAGAACAAAATTTGGTGAGCCAATTAAGATTTGGGTACTGATCATTACCACCAAGTATCATCAAGATTGGGTGAAAAAATATTTCCTGGTATTTCGGAAACTTGTAATTTCTTAGAAGCTTGGCAAACTCTCTCAATGAAAGTGCTTTTCCACAGTCAGTGCCTAGGGCTACTTGAAGAGGAAACAAACCAAAGAGACAAAACTGAGAACTCCTTTATTTTGTCAAGTTTCAAAG
The DNA here is from genome assembly GCF_048772815.1 of Callospermophilus lateralis. NCBI lineage: Eukaryota > Metazoa > Chordata > Mammalia > Rodentia > Sciuridae > Callospermophilus > Callospermophilus lateralis. Next base: position 38,506 of record NW_027517652.1, read on the forward strand.
AACTACTACAAACAATGTTGGATTTAGACTTCCAAATTCATATATCTATATAGGAGAGAACAGAGAGAAACCTAAATATAAAAACTGCTACTGTAGGCGAACGCTTCAACCTAGCAGAACACAATTTGGTGAGCCAAGTGGGATTTGTGTACTGATCATTAGCAACAAGTATCATCAAGATTGGGTGAAAAAATATTTGCTGGTATTTCAGAAACTCGTTATTTCTTAGAAGCTTGGCAACCCCTCTCAATGAAAGTGCTTTTCCACAGTGTGTGCCTAGTGCTAATTGAAGAGGAAACAATCCATAGAGACAAAACTGAGAACTCCTTTATTTTGTCAGGTTTCAAAGAGCTACTACAAACCATGTTGGATTTAGAGTTCCAAATTCATCTATCTATACAGGAGAGAACAGAGGGAAACCTAAATATAAAAACTGCTACTGTAGACGAACGCTTCAACCTAGAAGAACATAATTTGGTGAGCCAAGTGGGATCTGTGTACTGATCATTAGCAACATGTATCATCAAGTTTGGGTGAAAAAATATTTGCTGGTATTTCGGAAACTCGTTATTTCTCAGAAGCTTGGCAACCCCTCTCAATTAAAGTGCTTTTCCACCGTCTCTGCCTAGGCCTCTTGAAGAGGAAACAAACCATAGAGACAAAACTCAGAACTCCTTTATTTTGTCAAGTTTCAAAGAGCTACGACAAACCATGTTGGATTAAGAGTTCCAAATTCATCTATCTATATATGAGAGAACAGAGTGAAACCTAAATATAAAAACGGCTACTGTAGACGAACGCTTCAACCTAGAAGAACAAAATTTGGTGAGCCAAGTGGGTACTGTGTACTGATCATTACCACCAAGTATCATCAAGATTGGGTGAAAAAATATTTGCTGATATTTCGGAAACTCGTTATTTCTTAGAATCTTGGCCACCCCTCTCAATGAAAGTGGTTTTCCACAGTCTGTGCCTAGGGCTACATGAAGAGGAAACAAACCATAGAAACAAAACTCAGAACTCTTTATTTTGTCAAGTTTCAAAGAGCTACTACAAACCATGTTGGATTTAGAGTTCCAAATTCATCTATCTATATATGAGAGAACAGAGTGAAACCTAAATATAAAAACTGCTACTGTAGACGAACGCTTCAAGCTAGAAGAACAAAATTTGGTGAGCCAAGTGGGATCTGTTTACTGATCATTCCCAACAAGTATCATCAAGATTGGGTGAAAAAATATTTGCTGGTATTTCGGAAACTCGTTATTTCTTAGAAGCTTGGCAACCCCTCTCAATGAAAGTGCTTTTCCACAGTCTGTGTCGAGGGATACTTGAAGAGGAAACAAACCATAGAGACAAAACTGAGAACTCCTTTATTTTGTCAAGTTTCAAAGAGCTACTAAAATCCATGTTGGATTTAAAGTTCCAAATTCATCTATCTATATAGGAGAGAACAGAGAGAATCCTAAATATAAAAACTGCTACTGTAGACGAACGCTTCAACCTAGAAGAACAAAATTTGGTGAGCCAAGTGGGATTTGTGTACTGATCATTACCACCAAGTATCATCAAGATTGGGTGAAAAAATATTTGCTGGTATTTCGGAAACTTGTAATTTCTTAGAAGCTTTTCAAACTCTCTCAATGAAAGTGCTTTTCCACAGTCTGTGCCTAGGGCTACTTGAAGAGGAAACAAACCATAGAGACAAAACTGAGAACTACTTTATTTTGTCAAGTTTCAAAGAGCTACTACAAACGATGTTGGATTCAGAGTTCCAAATTCATATATCAATATAGGAGAGAACACAGGGAAACCTAAATATAAAAACTTCTACTGTAGGCGAACGCTACAACCTAGAAGAACACAATTTGGTGAGCCAAGTGGGATTTGTGTACTGATAATTAGCAACCAGTATCATCAAGATTGGGTGAAAATATATTTGCTGGTCTTCGGAAACTCGTTATTTCTTAGAAGCTTGGCAACCCCTCTCAATGAAAGTGCTTTTCCCGAGTCTGCGCCTAGGGCTACTTGAAGAGGAAACAAACCATAGAGACAAAAATCAGAACTCCTTTATTTTGTCAAGTTTCAAAGAGCTACTACAAACCATGTTGGATTTAGAGTTCCAAATTCATCTATCTGTATATGAGAGAACAGAGTGGAACCTGAATATAAAAACGACTACTGTAGACGAACGCTTCAACCTAGAAGAACAAAATTTGGTGAGCCAAGTGGTTACTGTGTACTGATCATTTCCAACAAGTATCATCAAGATTGGGTGAAAAAATATTTGCTGATATTTCAGAAACTCGTTATTTCTTAGAAGCTTGGCAACATCTCTCAATGAAAGTGCTTTTCCACAGTCTGTGCCTAGGGCTACTTGAAGAGGAAACAAACCATAGAAACAAAACTCAGAACTCTTTATTTTGTCAAGTTTCAAAGAGCTACTACAAACCATGTTGGATTTAGAGTTCCAAATTCATCTATCTACATATGAGAGAACAGAGTGAAACCTAAATATAAAAACTGCTACTCTAGACGAACGCTTCAACCTAGAAGAACAA